>NW_020214137.1:0-38732 GCF_003070985.1 Temnothorax curvispinosus
TATATATATATATATATATATATATATATATATATATATATATATTATTTATCTCGACATTAAACGACTTAGCTTTGAGTCTCGGCGTTTGCGCTCGCATTCAGCTGCATTGCTCTGGCACGCACTCTGTCACACACGCTCAGGGTTCGATGTGCACACCGCAACGGTCGCTCGGGAAAAGGGAAGAGAGAGTTCTTTTCTTCTCGCGAAGAAGTCCTGCCACCCGCGGCGCAACGCGACAGCAACAGTACAGCCAACCAGCACAGAGATTAATTACCTATTTTATAGGTCCTATTTTCAACAAACGGAACTCGTTCCTTCCTGTTGTAATTCTTAAAGGCTTGTCGTTATCACTCGGTAACTTGATCGCGCAGTCGTTCATCTCTCGACAGTCGACGGTGTAGGCTTCCAGTTTTTCGCTGGAGCTAAAGTAGTGCAAACATCTGTAAATAATAAAATTTTTTATATATCTTTCCCGTAAGAATTATTTTTATTTTTATTAGGATGTATACTCACCGATCGCAAAAGTATTTCTGACCATTGTGCTTGCTTAATTGCAAGCTCACGAGGCGTGATAGGTGCTTGATCCATGCAAAATGTCCCACGTTATCGTCATGCACGTACATACAGCAGATTTACATGTCTGTCCATTTTTTGGTCGGTGAGCCGTATTGGTAAGATAGCAAGTTCCTTGTTTTTCTCGATGCTGTACACGTTGATTGATATATTGTTGTAATTTTCAAAATTTTTAATTTGATTCGTCATTGGAAACTCAATGTCTGTAAAATTTAGTACCAACATGTAATGAGGATACGACGATTCCAGATCTGCATTTCTTTGGGCTGGATGCAGAGCAGCCAGCACTGACCATGCGAAACATGCATTGTCCATTGATCGCACATTGATCACCGCTCTCTTCATTTTAATTTCTCGCGGTATTTCTACAAAACACCCCGCGTGCAATAAATTGTACTTGTTTATGTTCACCGGTAAATTGAGTATACGCGACAACGCCCATCCACTATCACGTTCCTGGAATTCCTCCAGCGATGCTAGGGTAGGCTCGATAACGTGTCGCTTGTACCACTCGCGCAGATCGTACATACGAAAGAGTTCACAGTTTCTCGTAGCGATACTTTTATTCGCGCGTTTGTCACCACTCACCCACAACAAATTCACCAGTAACATATAGTGTTTATCTTTACATTGTCATGTCGTTGCATGACGTTCTGCACACGATCGAGTACAATGTCTCTCGCATCTTTGAGAAATTGACGAGGTTAGATGTGTTTGGAATTTATTACCACACCTGTCAGTATACGACTTTCAAAAGCTGTATCTATCTCGCGCCATCTGAGTCCTGTCTCACTTGCACTGTATCTGGCACCCACATGCACGAAACGTTGACGTACCGAATCTTTCAGACCTTTGAGTCTTGCAATACAAGCGATCAATGACTGTTTGAGACCGATCAATAATCGAGGTCGTTTAATTCGGCTTTGTTCTTCCAACGATTCGATAAACTCGTCACATCGTTGCTCCACGCGGTAAATTCTTCCCGCGAATTTAATAGGGTGGATTGCTCCAACAACTCTTGCTCCATTGCAATGTCCTTGACTTCACAAAACCACTTTAAAATATATCTGTTTAATCTGTTTGTAACGTCGACGTAGCACTTTCAATCACAAAATGTCTTTACATCATTTCAAATAGTGCAAATAGGACACAGATTACATGGCATTATTTGGTACAATGAATATTTACATTCTGAACAAAATAGACCATCGATAAGCATATATGGACCGGTATCATGTTTTCGAACAGCGCGAAGCCATGAAAATGGTCCGCTTAGTCTTACGATACACGATGAGCAAAACTTTGCGTGACCGGGAGTGTAATAGAAGTATATACAGTACATCTTTTTTAAATTATACAAGGTATTAACTTCAGCTTGGTTTAAAACTCGAATAATTTCTTCTGTAACATCTTCAAACCTTTCGCTGTCGTAACAATAATCATCCGAATGAATTGCATCTTCATCAGACATTTCTTCTTCTTCATTGACTTTAACTTCCATTTCTTTATTAACTGCAATTTCCATTTCTTCATAGACTTCAACTTCCATTTCTTCGAGAGGTGCGATATCCATTTTACTTTACATAGATTTTGATGTATCGATTTCCAGTTCTCGACTACTAAGCATATCCTCCAGATTATTCATTTTATAGTCTACTAATGATGCATCATTTGATTTTTTTATCATATCTAATTTCATTGTGATCTCGACATCCGTACATTGACGCTAGCCGAAAAAGTGTAACGTTTGCAGTTTTGCACGTGTGTGATAAAATCGTCGCGAGACACGTCGCGACATGTTATTGAAAACGATATCGCGCCATTGACTTATGATGAATTGATCTGTATAATTACAGCAGCCATATATTGGCGCTATTTGCAACATTTGCAGTTTGCACGTGTGCGATGAAATCATCACGAGACAAATCGCGACACGTTCTTGAAAAAAGTATCGTTTTAGTGCTATTGACTTATGCTGATTTAATCTATACCACTGCAGCAGCCTTACATCGGCGCTATTTGCAAGATTCGCAATTTTGTATGTATAAATAGTCTACGAGGATTCTAGCGCGCAGTCAAGAGTTTGATACGGTTCGAGTACGTCGCTCTGCAAACAGCCTCCTGATACGATGAACACTCACGGTGCGAATTATTACGTTCCGATTAAAAACGAGTCGTGCATGAAACAGCATAATGAGTAAGTACCGTTAATTTTTGTATATACTTGTGCAAAAACTTTTATAAACATAATTGTATTTTTTCAGTTTTGATAAACCCCCTTATACGCCACGTATTTTGTAAAAATTTACTTTAACATCCACAGCTTACAAATATTTGGATGTGGGAATCAACCATCCTTTGTTGAATTAATTCTTGGCGATAATCGAGGAAATCAGATAGTGTTACTTCATGCAACATGGACGGCGCTCATCGAAAGATATTGAACAACTTTTGGGATCAACTATCGGTTCTTCGCTATCAATTTAGGATGCTGTTACAGAACTCGTAAAAATGCGCGATGTGAGTGATGTAAAATTGACATTGTGCAATGCTTGTTTGTACATAAAACCGTCAACTGTGCTTTTCATATTCGAACTCAAACAATGTATCAAACATGAATATTTCAGGCTGTATCAAAATACGCATGAAATAAATATGAAATTTAATCAGTTTGTAACTATTTTACGGCGGAAATGTATCATCAATAAATGTAGAACGGCAAATATCTTGCGTAAAGTTTATGATGAAAATTCAATTATTGATTGCGAATTATTAGCCTACGCTTTAGATACTATTGTGTACAATGCGCTACATGACAAATAAATAAGTATATATAATATGGTAAAAAATTTAAATTATTTTTCCTTTTCATTTACCGTTCCTCCTATTCCATGTACGCTGTACGCGAACGAGAAGACGCGCGCGAACGGGAGAAAGATAACGGGTGACGGGAGCGCGAGAGACCGAGCGCGAGGGAGAGAGATAACGCGAACGGGGCCGGGAGCGAGAGAGACCGCGCGAACGAGGGAGAGAGAACGCGGACGAGGGACGGGAGCGCGAGAAAACATCAACGACCGACGGGGAAGTTGCACACGACCCCCCTCCCCCGCGGCGCGCCGAAAATGCGAACGCGGTTCCCCTCACCCCGCGGCGCGCCGTAAACGCGAACGCGGTTTCCCTCACCCCACGGCGCGCCGAAAACGCGAACGCGGTTTCCCCCTCCCCCTTCCCCGCGGCGCCAGAAAACGTGGTACCCTCCCTCACCTCGCGGCGCCTAAAAACGTGAACGCGGTTCCCCCCTCCCCCTCCCTCGCAACGCCTGAAAACATGGTCCCCCCTCACCCCCTCTCGGAGCTCCCTAGTTAGAACTCATAGTATTCCTACTAAAAGAAAAAGTAATCCTTTTATTTTACATCCACGCACGCATGACTGCGCGCGCGAACACACACGCACACACACACACGAGATGCAAATCCGACTGCGCAACCTCCACGTGGTGCATCTTGGGTAGGTACAAAGTACCTAGCAAATGCCAGCGGTAAAACCTCACAATGGCCGCGTTCAGGAAACACAACTGTTGAGTGAGCGCTCCTTATGATTGGTTCTTACACTTAGATCCGGAGTAGAACCAAAGGTAAGAACCAATCATATTAAAGAATCACTGACCGCTCACTCAACAGTTGTGTTTCCTGAATGCGGCCAATAATTGTGTTGAAATTTCCTATACAATAACTTAATTAAAATACGTGTTTCGCTTAGAAAATTTTACATATATTTTGCAAAACTGCACCTAGCAGCAGTTCGTTTCTTTGAGCTTGTAGTACAATGTTTACTGTATGTAGTTCAACCATTAAAAATGCTATCAATCTTAAGGGGATGCTGAAGTAGTAGCAATTACCGACATTTTTTTGTTGACACTTAACTTTGAATTGGCTTTACGGAATTGAAAAAACTTTTTTACAGAATTAAAGTACGTATAAAAACGGAGGGCGCTAGCGTTAATTTTACATCAAAAATTTAAAAAAAAATAAAAAAATTATATGTATGACGTGACAACATTTGCTGCACATAAAAATTTAGACTTTGTACGTATAAAATAAGCATACAGCACCCTCTGAATTGCAAAAAAGAATAATGTTGTGCTTTCAGAAATAAGCTTTAGAAGCTTTAGTATAATAGAAAATTATCGTTGAAAATCTCATATGTATGTATGCGTGCGGAGTAGTATTGCGTGTAGCGAGAGATGACAATCGAAACAAGGACAGATGCCTCTTGTTAGACAAGGGCAGATATAGACCGGTAATATAGAAAATGATAGAAAACAAATTAGAACAGAATTAAAAATGTTCGACATTATCGACATCGAGGAAGTTCGGCCTTCACTCCAGCATCCCCTTAAACGTTTCTTTAAAAATTCAATGACAAATTAAATAACGTGTACTTTTTACTATTAATCAGATATCATTCTGGAAAATATTCAAAAAAAAGCTATAAAATTGTTTTTACAATTATTTTTGTATATTTAAATATGTACTATACCATAAGAAAAATCTTTATGAATCGTGAAAACCGTATGAAAATAGGGCGATGTAAAAACTTGACGCAAAAATATAAAAAAATTATATGTATCAGGTTGATCCTTATTGCAGTTAATTTGTATGGAAATTATGGAACTGATTAAAATTATTACAATAATCTACAACTAATTTACTATTAGAATTTACAATCAGAAGTGGTAATTTCGACAAATGAGTTTTTTTTTGTCTATGTCCGCTATTTCTTACGCGTCGATCCACTGTGCAGCGGGGCGCTAGCGAAGGTGATTCGTGGCACTTAGCGCGCAATTGACTCGCGATTCTTAAGCCGCGACGCAATAGAAATCTGTTCTTTTTGTTTAAGTGAGAAGTACGGCTGATTGATGAATACGGCTTCAAAAGATAGACTGTTTCGAGCTGGATCAGAAGTGACTCCAAGTGCGCAAAGTCGGGATTTTTATACAAAATTAAGGAGGCGGGATTATTTTTTAATTTGATTTGATTGGTGGAGTTCTCTTCCGATCGTGACGTAGATTTCGGTTTTCCGCCTATCCCTTGGCGAGTTTACCCAAAAATCGTCATTGCCTATGAGCAATTTCGAGTAAAGTTCCAAAAACGGCCGCCCTCCAAATGCGATGGCCCTCGCGGGTGTTGACGCAATGTGATTTCTGCCCAGTGCTTTGAACGGCGGGAGTAACTATGACTCTCTTAAGGAGGAAACGACCGACGCGGCGTACGCTCTTAGCTGGATGTGTTGGCCCGACGGTGGTTGCGTTTGGGAAGCTGTCCTAAAAGCGCGAACGCTTCCTGCTGCGGTACGCCGCCTGCAGCGGAGGTGCAAGCGGTTACGTGTAAGCATCGGCCCCTGGTTGATCGATCCTAGTGGCCGATCCCGGGGGCTTTTTGCTGAAGAGTTTTTGAAGAGGTTTAAGCCCCTGGTGACCCGAAATCCCAGGGGCTTTTGCTTTAAAATTTTTGGAAAACAACACGCCGCTCCTGTGAACACTGAGGCGTCCCGGAGGCCCGTTGCTCTAAGCTCTTTTAGAGGCAGTCAGCCTCAGAACATACGCCAGAACGCTACCCACGTAAATTCAGGGGAAACGGGAAGGCCCGCCTGGAAGCCCCGAGCCCCCGAGAACCTTGGCCGGTCTCGGGGGCTCTCTGATTGGAGTCATAGTTGCTCGTTCACAAGGGGGCGCAGCCCGTTGTTTGCGCCTCAAGTCTGCCCCACCTCCAAGATGGTGTCCGCTGGGTACCCGGCTTGCCGGGGAGCTAACGGGGTTTATGCGACTTGGGAGCACGTCCTGGGCTCTCGGCCGGTTTCGACTGGTGCCAGCGGGTTCCATTCCCGTCAGGGTAACAATCGGGAGCACACCCTGGGCTCTCGGCCGGTCTCGACCGGAGCCAGCGGATTTCATTCCCGTCTGGGCAACACAGCTGGTCGTGGGCTAGCAACCCCGATTGGCTTATTGAACTGCTAAATTCAGAAATGGCAAAGCCTTGGACGATGAGAAACACGGCCCTATTCCCCTGGAACACGGCCAGGGGGCTGTACGGAGACATTCACAGGTCTGTGAATTATTGCTCCCCTTCAGTCGAAGGCGGTGCGAGAGTTGCGCCGCGGCAGGACCGGGCGACTACATCCCCAGTAAAACAGGAACGTCACGTCGAATCACGTAATTTCGTCAAATCCACGTCGAATTCACGCAGCAATAACGTGGATCCACGTACTGTTTTTATCGGGATGAAGCTCACTATCAAGGACGAGGTCCGGCATATTGAGGAAATGCACCCTCATCTGAGTATCAGGTACAAATGCGAGCGATGCGGCAAGTCGTATGCGTCGTATCACGCGGCCACGTGCCACCTACCAAAGTGTCCAGCAGCCAGGGACAGTGAGAGGCGGCGAACCGTAGAGCAGGGCCGGTTCGACTGCCCCGACTGTAACAGAAGTTTCCCTACACAAATAGGGCTGTCGCAGCATCAGAGGTCGGCACATCCGTTAACACGTAACCGGCTGAGATCGGAGCAAGCTGCTCCGAAGGTAAAAGAGCCAAGGCGGGGCAGAGTTTTCTCTGCCGAAGATGTTAGTAGGATGCTCGAGCTTGAAGTAGAGCTCAAAGATGAGAAGAACATAGCGAAGGCTATGGCTCTATTTATGCCGGAGAAAACCCTGAAACAAATTAGGGACAAGAAGAATAAAACATGTTACAAAAGGTTAAAGGAGCAACGGCTCAAGAGTACACTTGCAAATCAAGAGCCCTTCAATGAAGAGGATCAACCAGTGGATGGTGCACCACTAGAAGAAGTTGACAATGTTTTTGTCGATGCGGAGGAGGTTGACGATGTCTTCGTAGATGCAGAAGAGACACCATGTGATATCTACAGTTTTGAGGAATCTGCGTCAACGGCGCAATGGAGGCAAGCCAGTATCGAGGCTGTGCTTAAGGAACTCAGAAACAATGAGCCCAAGGAATCGCTGGAAGCACAATAGCATATTATCCAGATCCTGACGGCAAAAAGTGAAGGTCAGGCAGGAGGAAGTAGCTTATGAGCTGGCGGTTAGTTTGTTCCACGCTTCAGCGGCCGGGAAGACAGGCGGTAAAAGCATTAGAGTCGTAGGAAAGGGCTCTCGGGAAGAAGTAAACGCAAAGCCCAAGCGTATGCCCGAGTGCAGGAATTGTATAGGAGTAACCCCGCGATCCTCGCCAAAATGGTGAGAGAGGGTATTGACCTTCAGGCATCGGATACTGATGAATCTAGTCCATCAGTACAGAGCGCCAAAGAGCTCTACGAAGGGCTATGGGAAAGCCCAGGTCAATGCAATATTGACTAAGAGCGAGAGGCCACGGTGCCCTACAATCCAGAAAAGATACTGTATCCTATCTCCAAGACGGAGATTGTAAAGCATATCAGGTCAACACGGCTGAGGGTAGCAGCCGAGCCTGACGGTATCCGTAAGGGATATTTGATGAAAAATGATGGAGAAGATATTCATACAATTTTCAATGTAATCATGCTGGCTTAAAACAACTTAGTGCGTGGCGCTGCAATAGAACAACGCTATTGCTGAAGAAAGAAAAGGACCTCTCAGTGGCGGCGAATTATAGGCCGATGACTATTTTTTCAATACTGAGTAGGTCGTATTGGGGCATTATGGACCAACGTGGTACATCTGAATGCACGCCAAAAAGACTTTGTGCCCGAAATAAGATGTTATAACAACATCCACTTGTTAAATGAAATTCTTTCAGCGGCCAAGATAGGTAAAGAAATAGTTGCTGTCACGGTTGACATTGCTAAGACATTTGACACTCTTCCACACCCTGCTATTAAGTATGCTTTACTTAAAAAAAGGTTGTCGGAGGAGGTAATTGCACTGATTATGGACTCGTATAAAGGAGCCAAAACATCTACGAAATGTGGTAGCCAGTCATTTGATATAGAATTGAGAAGAGTTGTCAAGCAAGGCGACACTCTGTTTCCGCTTATTTTTAATATTTACATGGACTTGATAATAGAAAAGCTTGAAGGGATGGAAGGCTTCCAAATCCAGGAAGGCCTCAGCATATCGTGCTTGGCATTCGCCGACGATATAATATTACTGGCAAAGAATAAGGCAGCAGCGACTCGGCTTATGGATGAGCTCGTCGGCTTCCTCTCGAGAAGGGGAATGGTACTATCAATAGCGAAGTGCGTAGCCTTTGGGATTGTTACCACCAAAGATAGCTGGTATGTGGTGGATCCCGAAATATATAGTAAGGGTGAAAAGATTGCCTACTGCGGCCCTGCGCAGTCGATGCAGTACTTTGGTGTACAAGTCACTTCATGGGAAGGAGTGGTCATTAAGCGTGCGATCGCACGGCTAAGGGACGCTCCCAAAAATCAAAAGGCTATTATTAAAGCCACATCAAAAAGTCGAGCTTTTAGCGCGGTATGTTCTGCCACACTTTTTATATGCCTTCACCGCAGGCACCATAAGTGCCACGGAGCTCAGAGAACTGGACCAAACTCTAAGGACGACGGTGAAAGACTGTCTGCACCTCCCAATGTCTACAGCAGACGGTCTGCTATATGCGTCTAAGCGCGATCATGGGTTTTCCAAAGCTCGAAATCGTTATAACGTCCGCAACGTTAAAAGCTGGATTTTGCTTTCTAACTAATAGCGATCCGGCAATCCAAGCCCTAGTAGTGGCGTCAGAGCTGTAGAACAAGTTAAAGCGCTTGGCGCATGTGGCCAGACTTGGCTGGCCCCTAGAGTTGACCAAACAGATCGACGGTTATAAGCTGAAAGCCAAAGCAAACGAATGGAAGAAATGGGCGGAGCTACCTTCCTAAGGCAAGGGAGTGCGAGCCTATAAAGACGACAAAGTAGGCAACAAATGGCTATACCGTCTTAACCTGTTGAAACCATCCAGATATATTACGGCACTCAAGTTAAGAACCAATGTAGCAGCGGACAAGGTGTCGCTGAACAGAATCGCTAAGACCAACAGCGTCATGTGCCATAAGTGTAAGGCTCAACCTGAGACATTGGGTCACATACTGGGGCAGTGCGTGTACACCAAGTCTAGTCGTATCAAACGTGACAATGATATTCAAGACTTCATAGAACGCCACGTCTTGGGGCAGCGTGGCATGGCAATAACGAAAGAAGCTCGATTACAAGATTTTCACTTAAAGAATCTCCAACCAGACCTGATCATACAGTATCGGGAAAGGGGCCTTGTGGCTAATGTCACAATCTGCTATGAGGATAGAGATCTCCTACAGAGAGGTAGAAGGGACAAGCTCGCCAAATATGCGTCCCTCGTAGCCCCGCTTAAAGCTCAGTTAGGGGCGAAAGACTGTGTGATCTTCCCGATAGTTATCGGGACAAGAAGAGCAATGCCCAAAGCTACTGTTACCTGTCTACACAAGCTGCAAATCAAAGACAGAGACTCGCTGAGAACGCTGTCACTTCTAGCACTCAAGAGCTCAGTGGAGCTTTTCCATATGTTGATAGATTATAATGCGCCCTTGCGCCTTAAAAGCAGCGATGCTGCCGAATAAAAACTTTTGGCACTAGCTTACTGATTGTTCGAGATCCGTCGAACTTTCCTACGCGAAACATCGGCTCGAAAACATTATTATATTTAACATCGAGAAATACCGATGTTTATGTGGTTCGAGCTCTGTCGAACTTGTTCGAAACATACGTTCCCCGCGATCCCCGCGCCCTCGAAACCCATCGATCGCGATCACGCGTTACGAGAGTGCTCCCTTATTTGTCGAAGCACGGAAACGGCTGTTGTGACGCGTGATGTGACCATACGGACGAATAGCGATTCAGCTCTCATCGCGCGTTCGTTCCTGAAAAACAACCCTCTTGAGTAAACGGCGAATTCGCTCGCCGGACAGTCAGTCGTTGCTGAGGATTCTTAGCCTCAAGTCGTGGGCCAGAATTCATAGCCGAAAGTCGTCGCGTATCAATCCTCGTCTAAAGACAGCACGGCTCTCTCCCTCTTAAATCGCTGCTTGAATTGCTACTCGCTCGTTTCGTCTTAAAGTGCGGATCAAAGTTACTTATATTTTTTCATTAAGTGTGCTACTTAGCAAGGGGTCCGAAAACTTCCGGTCGTGCTCCGCTCGCGATCGTTCTTCTGCCGCGCGCTCAAGATTTCCGTTCGACGCGTACAAGATCTCCGCTGAGACAAGATTTCCGTTCGCGATACCTGGCAGAAAAGTACGAACGACTCAGAAGATTTCCGAATCCGCGGCGCACGATCCGTTGTTCCCCCTCGCGTCTTTTCCGTTCTTGAAATAAAGACTATATATTTCTTTGTGCAATCTGTGTTCCGAGTGCTTTAATCCTCATTCCTCCCGCGAATTTACGACTCGCGTTATCCACGCTTCTCGCTCTGAGCGGAATCCAGATTCAGGGCGACCATCGGAAAGCGACGCCCAAACACTGATGTATTTTTTCATATACTAACAATGGTCTGGGACCTGATCCACCCAATATTACTTATTTATTTATTTAATTTATTTATTCGGGAGCCTTTTTACACCCTTAATTTTAAGCTATGCCGGTATTTTGCTGTAGACATCAGTGATGCGAGTCGTTCGAATGGTCACCGAACGGCGGCAGAGCCGTGCGACCGAACTGCCCCGGCGCACGGGCGGACGCCTCCATGTGGTTCCCCGCGGTAACGGCAAACACTAAGCCGGCCAAGTTCCGTTTTCCCAAGTTGGGGACTCTGCTTTACAATTTTTCCTGCCCGTACGCAGGAATCCCGCGGCAGATCAGTCTGAAGGGTTTCCTTCCTGCGGGAGGACTTACCAAGAGTGCTAGATAGACCCAGTCAATATAAGATAGAAAATAACCAGAACGAAAGTTATGCTGGATCTCGTATCCAATGTTGTTTGGGCAACCTGTTGCGCAGGGAGCGATCCAATCGTTAACCTGCAGAATCGCTCAGCCAGGTCCTGTTGTTGTCAGGAACCGCACTGCCCCGAAGCGGTAAGCGCGCCAGAGGGCGTGATGTAAATAGCCAAATGCCTCGGTCATCTAATTAGTAACGCGCATGAATGGATTTACGAAATTCCCACTGTCCCTATCTACTATCTAGCGAAACCACTGCCAAGGGAAAAATTAGCGGGGAAAGAAGACCCTGTTGAGCTTGACTCTAGTCTGGCACAGCCAGACTGCCGAGCTGCCGCTGTAAGACAACGAGAAGGTCTAGCTCAATATTTTGTATCAGACGAAGGAAACATCCCATGGCAATGGCGGGCGATAGAATAAATAATTGTAACGCCAGTATATTTAATTACTCATTAATTGCATAGAAAATATAGTGTTTCTTTTCATTTAAGGGAAATGACAAACATAGGAATATTATATATTATTTTATTCTTCTATCACATAACATTATAAAGCAAATTATATCGCATCACATCACATTGTATTTTATTGTCATATCACATATAATGTCATGTTATAACTAGTACTAACAAAATAAAAGTATCTATCCAATTCGCATACGATATAAAAACTTGTTTTAGAAAATATTTAATTATTTAAATAAAATAATTTTCTTCTTTAAATTTATGTAATAATAAAATAATTATTAACTGATAAATAAAAGATTTTTTATAATAAAATGTTTAAACTTTTCCTTAAATAATACTTTAATTTTTAAATAATAATAATTATTTAGTAGTCTGCGCCTTTAGCAAGTAAAACGTAAGGTTCGTGAGAATGCGTGAATTTATTGCACGATCTGAGTAAATAAAAATATGTATAGGAACTGAGTATCAAACTTTTTATTCGAAGGGAAGGAAAGAACGATGCCTTAATTGCTTAATGAATCAATTATACTTTATTTGGCAGAATCTCATCGAATACCAACACTCGTTGCACGGGTAAGGAAAACTGCCAAAAACCTTACCAGTATTCATAAAATAAAAGTACAATGTTTATATCAATTTATAACAAAATCAAATTATTACATTCGGTTGTACAGGAATGCAGCAATTAATGTTTATCTCAATTAGACAATGTCAAAGTAATTTAAACGAAATCAAATTAAGGCACAATATAATAAACAGTCATAAACATACGCAAAGAATGTAAATCATACAGGAACAATGCAGTAAAGGGTTATATTGAATTGTTTTCATTTATAATTAAAGTTTTTCTTTTGTTGTTACTTTTTATCAGATATTTAATCTTTCTTTTACCAATCAAACTACTAAGTTCAAGTAATGTTTCAGCATAGAACGTCGAATAAGAATATAATTTCTGAAATGAAAGATCATGTTTAGAATTCGATATGTTATAATAGTGTATTGTACTTCAATCATTATTGACCTGGATAAACTTATATAAGTTGAATATAAACTAATATTGCAGATTATTACCAAATATATACAGAAAAACACGCAAGAAATAGAATAATAATAATTACGGTTAATAAACATAAAGGAATATAGTTTCTCGAACTGAGAATTTCGACAGTATTTACTATTTGTATCACCCGATAATAATATGTATATTGACTTTAGTTACGTTTAGTACACACTATGTATTATGCTTAGGATACGCAATGTCGTACTAGTTTAACACGGTATATCACGCTCAAATCACGCGATGTTTCACGCCTCAGATATTCCGTTGTCACGCGCCGAACACGCTATGTGTTATACGGATAGAAGCACGAATAGCCTTATTACTATTCGTCTTCTGGAAAGTTCACGAAAGAACTGAGCTCTCGAGAAAAGGCCTTTCGATCGTATTAATTTATGCGCGCCACAATTGTATTACTTTATGCGCGCCACGGAATGCGATCGTGAAAATCTCACGATATTCTCAGTAACCAATATCCGAGGATTAGGCTATGTAAAGCCTGAATATAATGTCAACCCAAGAACGGTTTTACCAAATAAAATGATAAGGTTACCTTGCAATTAGCCAAAATTAGGCTTGTTCCAGAATAAAATAACTGGAATTCTCTCATCAGAAGTATACTTATTAAGTACAAAGACGACGCAAGGGATCCTCGTCCTTCCAAAAATATATCTCGGGATTAATGGCCGCCCTCGTCTTTACTATCGAAATTCCCTCGTTTCCTTTTCAGCAGTCAGAAAGTCCAGAGACAAGGTTTCATCTTTCCCAAATAATGATGTAGCTGTATATAACAGCTCTGCTTCCTCAGAAGCCGGAATATTACGGATTTTACGATTATAGAAAGTAGCGTATCTACGCAATATCAAAGCAAAAACTAACATGCTCACTCGTTGAGCGTCCGAAAAGAAGTGACGAAGAGATCGTCGTTGTTTGCGCGGTAAAATCAAGGAACGCCTGCGCGTCAGCGTTGCGCACGAATATAGAAAGAAACACGGACTCATGCGTTAAATTGGACGGATGCCTCGCAGCGCGACAACAACAGAAACGCTGCCCGATAGATAGCGCGCTTACGGGAGGTCGATAACAAATAAATCTATCTCTAGATTTCTCTCTGCTCATGGCTCTGTTTTACCCCAGGTAGTTCTGCTCGTCCTTACTCTCAATTCGAATAAATGCTAGATTCTGAACAAAATAACTTTATCAATAGAATCGCTATCAATTTTTCATTAAACAAAAAAAAAATAAAAAAAGTAGAAAAAAATAAGAAATGTACGTCGCATCCGAATACATTGACAGGCTGCAAAAATAAAAATTTTTCCTATGCGTTTTTCGGCGGCAGTGTGGTCAAATGGTAGAGCGCCAGACTCGTAATCTGAAGAACCAAGTTCGAGTCCATTAGAGCCATGTAAACATGGAATGTTTTTTCCGAAAGCTGCGCCCTCCGTGCAAGATAGGCTCTTGTGCGGAGCAAACTGGGCTCCTTTTTGCAAAGAGACGTTAAACCGTTTGTCCAAAGGGTTAAGTGAGAGGAGAAGGGTAGTATTGGATGAGAATTGAATAAAGGCTCGGGAACGTTCTTACAAAACGCCTTGCAACCCTGAGGGGAGTCAATAAACGTATTTATCTTTTTATCCTATGCGTTTTTCTTTGAACAAGGACTCTCACAGCAATAAATCCTTAAATAGACTATTAAAGATCCGGTAACACAACACATGTAACCTAACCCATGTCAAAATATTACAGTTTGCGTATCCATTCAACCGACTTGGACTATCCTCAATACCAACAGTTTACGAACAGTAAAGAGAGTGCCCAGTAAACACCAAGTAACATGTAACTTATAATTTATTGTAGAACACTTGATTGAAGTCACGACTTGCGTTCTACAATCAAGTGTCCTACAATAAATTATAAGTAACTATAAATTACATGTTACTTGGTGTTTGCTGAGCACTTCACTGTTCGTGAATTATTCACTGTTCTTTTGTGTTCACTGCGTTAACTGTCGTGAACTTTTGTATGACCTGCAGTAGTTCAATTATGCATTAAATTTTATTTTTTGATGGAACTTTATTTAAACCCTCCTCAATAATATTGACACATATATTTTTAGGCTTTTCTTCGTTTGCACGAGAAATCATAGTCTTAACTGCTGTTGATATCAACAATGTCACATTGTCGAGTTCTTCTTCGAGCCACTCACAATTTATTGTAATAGGTAACAATTATTGTAATTATGTAGCCTGTGACGGCGTTTAATTCGAAGTTGGCTTTGACCTTATTTCTTTTACGTGTCGTAATCGTTCATCGGTGATGACTATAATTTTCAGTGTTGATAATGTGAACTCTAACAGTTATTATTATTTTTATTTATATTACTTGTAAGTTTAAATGTAATGCCCTGAGGAAGATTGCAAGTAGGTCGAAACGTTGGCTCGATAATTTTAATTCAAAATGTATATATAGCTTTTTATTAATACCCTAATTAATTAATATTGCTCGGAATATCGGCCATAACATTATTTAGCTTTTGCTTTCGACGAGCGATAACACGTTCTATTTTTTTATATTAAAATTAAATGAGGTAAATTAAGGATTAATCGGATACGAAATCTATTTTGTAATATTTTATGAATTTATAGATTCTTCTAATTTGAACATTAAGTTTATAATGCAATTTTTATCCATTTTTGCTTTTTACAAAATGTCTTTCCTAACATTGAAATATCTTCTTATATAACAAGAAAATATTTTTATATGTAAGTGATGGTATCTCGTGTTTATAATAATTTCAAAAAAGGTAAAAAAAAGTGCCCAGTACACGCAATGTATTTTGTAAATTCAAAAATCTAACCTAAGTGGTAGCTTTACATCTTCTTCACAAAATTGTATTATCTAACTTAATTCAAGTGACATGTATTTCAAAAAAAAGATGTGAAATTTTTAATTTCTTCTTCACAAAATTATATTACCTAACTTAACTCAAGTGACATGTATTTAAAAAAAAAAAGATGTGAAATCTTTATTTTCTTCTTCACAAAATGATATTACCTAACTTAACTCAAGTGACATGTATTTCAAAAAAAGATGTGAAATCTTTAAATTAAATTGCGCCAATTGTAAAGAGAATGTGTATATTGCTTTGAAAGATAATTGTTATGCAACTACTTTAAAGAAATAAAACCCAAGTGGTATCTTCGTATTCCTATTCAAGGGTCTTCCTATTCTAAACCCAAGTGATAATAGCTTCTTAATTCTCTTTAACAAATTTTTAATATTACAAAGAATCATTTTAATTACAAAGAATTAAAGAACAGTACAAAATAAAAATATGAATAAAATTTAAATTTTAAGCTTAAAACTTCGACTTTCGAAAGGTTACTATTATTCGTCCAATTTTTATTATGTCTAGACATAATTTTAATTCAGCGTATTTTTATTATGTCATGACATAATTTTAATTCTGCCGCTAGGAAATTTTTAAGTCAATTCTTATAAATCAAGCTTAAATTCGATGTCTAGGTGTCCCAGGTTGCCGATGACGAGGTCCACATAGTGCGCTCCGTAGTTTTCGGTGTCTACGTGTATTAATACCTCGAATTCAATATCTACGTGTCCTACATTCAGATTTAAAGTTATTAATACACCTAGACACCAAAAACTACGAAGCGCACTATGTGAACCTCGTCATCGGCAACCTGAGACACCTATAGGGTACGTTCCAAAACTTTACTCCGTCAACTCTAAAGAACCCAAGGTAGTGGGGAGAGAGTAAGCCCAGAGTAAGTTACTCTGGTTGAACGATTTGAAACGTGAAAAAGTAGTATTAGTAACGAATACAATGGAAGCTCAACGAGCTCAACGAGCTGTTTTATTAAACATTGCATTAAATGAAATAATAATGAAAAATGTATTAAACATAGATGCAAGTAGTAGTGAAAGTGAGAGTGGGATGGAGATATTATACATGATGCAATTTTCTCGATTAAGAGGAAAACGAAAAAAGGGTGTTCGCATAGAAGGTTATGTAAATGATGTAGTACCCAGATTTACAACACATCAATTTAAGGAACATTTTCGTATGACACCTAACTGTTTTCAATTATTGGAAAATAAATTTGGATTAATGTTGTCAAAACGTAGAACAGGAAGACCTTTCATATCACTGAGATCTCGCCGGTAGGCAGCGTGGACCTCGCTTTACAACTTAAAGTACATGCTAAGCTAAGTTGTAAAGCGAAATTATAAAGCACATGCATGGAGGGGTGCAAGGGGGCTTACATGCATGAACGCACGTGAACAGGAAGGCTTTTCTCCCCTGCACCCCCCCCCCCCATGCATGTACTTTATAATTTCGCTTTACAACTTAGCATGTACTTTATGTTGTAAAGTGAAGTCCACGCTGCCTACCGGCGGGGCGGGTGCGGGAAAGGGGGGGCCAAAGGCCCCCCTCGCCCCCCTGTGTGTGTGTGTGCTTCCCACGCATAATTAAACTAATGAAACTCCCAGCGTGAGACCTAACTGCTTGAATCGAAATGCGATAAAGTAGAAGATAATAAATGCTATTATAAAGATAACTAATTATTATTTATAATTCGTTATTTGTGCATCCACACATAGGTATGACCACATATGTCGAACTTAACAAATATTCATGCGCGTATATTTTGAAACAGGCTTCCTAAGTAACACAGATTCTACTACTTACGCAGTGCTACTAATCTACAAAAATTAATTTGTGTTGTCTAGGGATATTCGTTAGTACCAGCATGGTCTCCTCCATTTTTATGGAAATTGTCGCCTTACCGGGAATTATTATGCAGTCGGGAAATTACTAGACACAAAGTTGCAGAAAACTATGATGAATATTACAATCATTTTTTTGTTGACGCAAATGAAGAAAGTTTGAAGCGTTCATTCGACAAGATGACGAACGAGGTACTTGAAAAATTAACGTTTATTACTAAATATACATATAAATTATCGCACTAATCTAATCGTGCAAATTATTTAGCTTGCGGACAACCAGTTAACCAGTGAGCAGGAAAAAGAGATGGACAAGGAATTATTTGGGAGTACATCGCCTTATTCGCTGTTTAGAGATTGTTGGAGTAAGCGCTTCACTAACAGTTCGAATCGTTTCTATCCGAAAGCGTCGGACGGCGCTTTCTATTCAATGGCGCTGTCCGCTCTATCTACACTTGCGCGCTACACACATTTACAGAACTTCACTTCCTGTATTCTGTTCTCGTCGCTTGTCAGAAAAATATATAACCTGCATTATATTAACTAAGACTGGTTCGCCTGTATTTTACCTCCTCTCACATTACAATTCTTACAGAGATATAATGGGATTCTTTGCAAATCGATCGTGTTATGCTAAATTTAAATTCCGTTTCATGTCAGGTACAGTTAAAGATCAAATTGATAATTTCGTTACGCATGCGTTTGTAGAAGACACAAGCGATGAGACATGCACTATTGTAAGAAACGTGAATGCACGCGAGCAAACATCTATAAAAATTGTCAAATGTAAATGGATCGAGGAATGTTTCCAAAATGGCCGAATTTGTGACATTGCAGATTACCTGATTGATTAATAAAGATGTATATATGTATGTTGCTAGTTGTTTAATTATAAATATACCTTATTATAATACTCTATTATTAGATTAATAAGATTTTTTTTTATATTTTTGTAATGGCAAATTTTGCCCGTAGTAGACATATTACGCTTAAAAAGCATAAGCGTGTAATAAATATTGTCCGTAATGAATATCACGCTTAACAATTAAAAACGTAACAAATTTTGTTCATAATAGACACCTCAATCGCTTGTGGAATATAAATATGTAAATAAGGAACTTGCTGTGTGTGTATATACATGCATATATATATATATATATATATATATATATATATATATACTGTGACGTTGCGGCCCGCCGCTTCGTGGCAGCGCCCCGCCGCCGTCACAAGGCACGGAATTTCGCGCCCAGGGACGAGCCAGAGAGGCGACGACGGGATCTCCAGGAGCCGAATATTAACATTATTTCCGCAATTTGATTATTTATTTTCTTTTATGTAATCGTAATACACGCGGCGCCTCACCCACACCATGGCGAATCTTCGAGGGAGTACCGGTAACGGAAGGGTCCGGGAGGACCAAGGACCGAGGAGGGGTGGCGAGAGCGGAAACCATTGAGATCGCGGGCGGCGAGAGCAACGCGGCAGGCGTGCGGCGAGTGAGGCAGCGATGGACAAGGCCGCCGATAGCGGGGCTCCAGGCGCCTGGGGAAAACCCGGCCTCAGCAATTTGCCTCCACGAAATACCGGCCCGCGGGGTGGCTGATCACCGCCCCGAGGTCAAACTGGAAGCACACCGGCCAGAACCAAGTCCAGTCCGCTGCCCAGGGACAAATTGAAGGAGTCGCTACGCCGCCGAAGGACCGTTGCGCGCCCTCGAAGGATTTCCTTGCGACGAACCTGCGTTGAGATATCGCGCGAGCTTGCAAGCTCGTTCCCGATTGGTCGGCGCGCCCCTACGGAAGGGGGTGCCGCATCGATTCCGCAATCGAGCGGATTTAGCGAGACACTCTCTGGTCGTCCGTCGGCGAGTCCGAACACGTTACATTAAGCTCCGCGATAGCCGCCCCGAATCGGGAGTCAGTTTTTCGCCTTCGACGATTGAGTACGAGATGACGGTGAAGAGTCCCAGGAGAAGACGTTACACCGATGAGGTTGCCCACAAGTAATATCAAAATTTAAAGTCACGACGCCGCCCTCCAGTACGCGCTCTCGCTCGGGAAAACGTTTGTAATACCGCGACACGTACGGTTGCTTGGGACCGAGTATAGAATGGCGATTGACAGCGAGAGCGAAGGGCCTCGGGATGGTATCGTGGCCGCGGAATCGTGATAAAGAGACGTTATGGCGAGCCTCTGGAGATCGCGATAGATTCGTTGGCGAAAGCCTGTAATGCGAACCCGTTTTCGTGTAATGTCCGCGCTCGTGGTCGCGCCCCGCGCACACGGTGTTCACGGCGTATCGAATTACCAAATATTACTTGCGTTGGAACGTCGTTTGCGTCGACACATTAATTGCGTTAACATGCCGTTCATGCTGGCTAATTGCCTTAGGATGTTATTCGTGTTAGGTTAGATATAGTATTCTTTATCTTGTCGAATGTATCGGCGCCTCCTTGTTGCGCCCGATCAGCGTTATTTACGTGAAATTTTGATAACTTGGCGACGGAATTCCCGTACGGTCTGAATATGGTGCTTCCGCGCCCCGAGCGTGACGCACCATTGTTTCGCAATATCTTACGTTACTTATCACTTCATAGTCATTTCGACTCTAATATTTCGCGTTACTCCGACTACTCCAAGTGCGGTCGTTTCTTTGGCCGCTATTCCGTACTATTGGCAAGCTGAGTTTTCTATTGTTATTATTCGTTGTTCGAGAAAAGCGCCTTCCGCGCGTTTATATTAAACAAAAGTGAGACTCCGTAATTTTTAACGTCCGAGTTGTTACTATTTCTGTTCATTAAATCTGGACGCCCGCGTTAGCTACTATTTACTGGATTTGTTTTGCAATTAATCAAAGCCGGATGGGCACTCATTATGATTTTCTTGAGAGTTATTATACAATAAATGTTACTCCTTATTGTTAACGAATTGAGTTACTAATTTACGTGTCCTCCCGCCGGATATCGCGCCGCCCTTCATCAACCCTGCCCCGTTTTTAGGTTGAGCTAGCTGATTCCTCGCACATCCACACATTTTGTTTTGCGTCTCGTTTTGGTTTTTCGCGATCTCGCGGACGCGAATTCACGCGTCTGGCGCCCAACATTAAAATCGTTTCGCGGAGTGTCGAAGGTGTGAGAGAATCCCCGGAGAGGCCTATTATCCCGCTCTCCTTTATTCTTTTGACCCGGCACACGCCCTGGACCGCTCCGGGAGTGAAAAAGTCGTGACAATACACATTTCCCTCCTGACGGAAGAGACTACCACTTTCTCGCGGCCCAGATAACAAGATACTTCCACAGAACTAGTACGGTGAACGTACGTCGTACTTTGCGTATCGGTACTGTAGCTACCACGTAGGGTTCTAGGAAGAAATCTCCCCGGAAAAATCCTCCCCGGAAATAAGTTCCCGGGAAAATCTCCCCGGAAAAAATCTCCCCCGGAAAAAATCTCCCCCAGAAGAAATCTCCCCCGGAAAAAATCTCCCCCGGAAAAAATCTCCCCCGGAAGAAATCTCCCCCGGAAAAAATCTCCCCCGGAAAAAATTTCCCCCGGAAAAAATCTCCCCATCCAAAATTTCAGTACTACTGTATTTCACACAACTGAGCACACAACTCACACTTCTAACGCTGCAGCAGTTGAGACAAAGCGCGTTGTTGCAAAATTACGGAAGAAAGCGGTGACAAGCAAGGAAGCATCATCGTCGTTAGTGGCCGTGGAAAGTGTATGCGTGAACTATTTCGAGACTACCGCACCTCCCCCGAAAGCACGGGGGGGGTGTGCGTGAACCTCGGTTTGCGTGGAAAGTGTATGCGTGAACTATTTCAGGACTACCGCACCTCCCCCGAAAGCACGGGGAGGTGTGCGTGAACCTCGTTTCGCGTGGACAGTGTATGCGTGGAGGCAGTAGGTTCCGCCCCCCTGCGGGGGGCTCCACTATCATTAAACTATACACATAGTGTGCCTTGCAAAGTACGTGCGTGGGCTTTTCACACGTGGAAAGTTGTAAACCCATGTGGCACCTCGGTTTTTGCTGGGCACGGAAATTTTTTCCGGGGGAGATATTTTCCGGGGGAGATATTTTCCGGGGGAGATTTTTTCCGGGGGAGATATTTTCCGGGGGAGATTTTTTCCGGGGGAGATTTTTTGATGGGGAGATTTTTTTCGGAGAGATTTTTTCCGGGAACTGATTTCCGGGAGATTTTTTCCGGGGAACAAAACGTCGGTTACGACCACGTAGTGCGTACCGTAAGCGTATGTTACCAGTACACCGTATTTGGTACGCAGTACGGCTACCGTAGCGCTACTGTGCGTTTGATGTAGGGTTATGATTGTACGCTGTACTCTCACGGTACCAATAGTGTATTAGAACGAGAATGCATTATCGTACTGGCTTTTTTCGGTTTTTCCCCATCCCATTATAAATTTATAAAGGTTATACGTTTAAAAAAACATTATTTCAATTTGTAATTAAATTATACAGAATTTATTCATTTAAACACATATATATATATTACATAATAATTCACATATACATGATAAGTACAAAATTAAATTTTCATATTAATTATATAATATTATAATAAAAAATATGTATAGTATATATAATTAAAAAGTATAATAATTAACAACTATATATAATATATACAAATCAAATAATTAGGATTTTCGATAATGAACAAAATAAAATTAGATCAGGCCATGAGAATTAACGCGGTTATTTTTGTGCGTGATTAATCAAAATTTATTTAATTCTTCTTAACATCTTTGTCCAAGCGTTTCGGCTCCGCATTGAGCCATCATCAGCGGCATAACAAATACAATTTAGTACTCTACGATCTTAAATTAAATTGTATTTGTTATGCCGCTGATGATGACTCAATGCGGAACCAAAACGATCAGAAAAAAATGTTAAAAAAAATTAAATAAATTTTGATTAATCACGCACAAATAACCGCGTTGACTCATGATTTGACAATAAGAGTCAGCACGGTAAATTGTGCGCTTTATATTTTATTATAATTTAAATACTTAAACAATATAAACGTTATTAACATCAGCGTTTCGATCCTTTTTTGGATCATCTTCAACGCATACTGATAATGAATTAAAAATTTATATTGTCTATATTGTTTAATTACTTAAATTATAGTAAAGTATGAAGCGCACAAATTGCCGCGCCTGGATGTTATTGTCAAATTTATGTATATATTTGATATAATTAATAACTGTAATAAAATTGTAGTATTAAAAAGTCATGTAAAAGGGAAAGGGCCCCATCCCCGCCCTTTCCTGTGAGGCACAACCAAATATTTGCCCCTCCATACCATTTATCCCGAAAAAAAGAAATGAATTAGGGATGAGAACGGCCCCACCCCGCCGTTCTCTGTGAATCACATCCAAATTTATTACTGCTTCTCCAAGCAAAAAAACACAAAATACAAAAAATACATACCGCTAATAACAGCCTGGTGGACTGCTAAAAAGGGTTATGTCATCATTACTCTCATCGTCGTATAGATCTGGAATTATATTATTTATTAATAGAAATTAATAATGTTTTATTTATTTGTTATTTAAGGCTCCTGGTCCCTGCCATGATGTAACAAGATGATAGGTGCAGCATTTCCAAGGATGCGCAGTCGTCAATTTTCTTTCACCAATAAAAAATGTATACGACATGCAAGAAGGAACATGGCTCCTCCCCTAATATATGCCAACGTGTCAATTTTTCGGACAAAAATTTGATTGGTTGTTTCCTATTCTTCGGCCATTATTATGCGCAATGCTACACCTTCTAATTGTAGTGGTCCCTGCTACAACTGTTTTTATGTAATGACGTCAGAAGCAAGAATGACACGTTGAAAATTTTTGCATGGTTTTTCCAAATATCTTTTTATATCTACAAATTTTGCACAAAATAACACTTCAGATTACTTCAGCACACTTCAAAAATACTCCGAGTTTTATCCATTTCCCTTGACAATTAATAAACGCAGTCATAAAATGAATGTAATACGAAGCCTAACTATAATGCACGCGTTTATGTACCTGCGCATAAGCCTAAATTGTTAGGCTTTGCATTACATTCATTTTACGACTGTTTATTAACTGTCAAGGGAAATGTGTAGAACTCGGAATATTTTTGAAGTGTGCTGAAGTGATATGAAATGCAAAATATCTCTTTATTTGGAAATACCGTGCAAGAATTTTCAACGTGTCATTTCTCGCTTCTGATGTCATTAAATAAGGATAGTTATAGTAAGGACCAGAAGCCTTAAGATTAATAATTTAAATTTAACATTTTATAATTTATAATTAATATAATTTTATAATTTCTTATAATTTATATTATAAATTACTATACATTATTATACCTATTATTTATTTACCATTTTCTGACAAATATTCAGGCTCGTCGTTGTCCTTCGTTCCATCCGTGTCCTGAGTGTCCTGGGTATCCTGGGTGTCCTGAGTGTCCATATCATCGGCGTTTTCTCCCTCCGTGTGCTGGGTCTCCTCTGGTTCGTTGGCGTCCTCAGCTACCTCCTGGATGTTTTCAAATCCCGTGTCCTTTTCCGGGTTATCCATTCGCTGGCGTCGATTGAGTGGGACTTCCTCATTTTCTTCCTCACTTTCTTGATGAAGTCGTCGTTTTCTGTTGTAACGCCATTTTCTAGTTTTAAGGCTTTTTAAAGCCTTCTCCAAAGCATCATAAAATTCGACCTTATTGGGGCTGGGAAAATGTTTGTTGGCGTTTATGGCATCAGGAAAAATTTATGAGAAACACCTTAGTTATCGTCGTGTATATTTAATATAGAATATAAACACGAACGGTATTTTTTACGAACCTTGACATGCTTGAGCAAAGCGACTGTCTCGCAATTTGCATCCCCCTGGTCCTGTTCTTCCATTCAAGGTGAGGTATGTAGAAACCTCCTCATCTTCGGGAAATACGCTGCGAAAATACTCTGCAGCGCAATCGACTGAATTGGTCCGTCCAAGATAAACAAAGTATCCCACCTGTAACAAAATTTTTGTAGTAAACTGAATTAAATATATATTTAGAAAAAATTCTTACCAAATCATTATAAATGTCATCGTCAACTTCTTCAAAGGCTAAGAAATCGTCCACAGTTTTAAATAAAACTCCTTAATTGTGGCTTCACTGGTTTTCTTACTGCAGACTCTCGCGTCAGTTGTTTGATGGCTTTGACATTTTCACTGCAGGAAAAAATAAAATTATGGAATTAAAAATTCATTTATAATACGTTGCTTGCTATTCTTCAGTAAATTCGTTAATATTTACTCGATTTTCTTTTTAATCAAAATTTGTCGCTCTTCCATCCGATTTAGTTGCGTCACAATCATTCTGAAATAAAATTAATGTCTTTATCCGTGCACTAGATGACTATTATTGTAATCCTTCTTGAAACTTACTTTACAGATTGTATTATATCACAAGATGTTTCCCCGTCTTTTGTCCACTCTTCTTTATGTCCTTGTCTGGTTGGAGATAGGCGATTTCGGTGTACAGATGATGGTGGTGGTTGTGATAACGTTTGCTTATGTTGTGGTGATGGTTTTGATGGTGGATGACTGTTTTGTGTAAGTGATTTTGTAGCTGGTGAAGGAGAGCGTGATAATGTTTGTTTATGTTGTGGTGATGGTTTTGATAATGGATGACTGTTTCGTGTGAATGATTTTGTGGCTGGTGAAGGAGAGCGTGATAATATTTGTTTATTATGTGATGGTTTTGATAGTGAATGACTGTTTCGTGTGAATGATTTTGTAGCTGGTGAAGGTGAGTGTGATGAGATGAGTTTATGCTGTAATGGAGCTGATGGAGGGGGCATGTGTTTATGTGATTGTGCAGGTGAGAGTGATGATGATGATGAAGCATGTAAGGATGATGATGCTAGGGATTGTGAATGTTGCTGTGGTGTGTTTGTCTTTGTGTAGTTGTGATGTTTTGTGCCATGTGTCTTTGTGTGTTCTTTCCGGAACGGGATGTGCAATATTTTGCAATATCCGCATCCAGCGATTGCAACTCTTGGAGTTTGTACGTCTTGTCTGCTCCTCTTCCTCTCCCTCGTTGACTCATCTAAATAATGATTTGAGATAACTCACCTAATGAAGGCATCTTAATCTATAGTATGTGTTCAGGATTGCAAGCACCGCGATCAATTACCGCGATCGATACCGGTACCGCCATCCCTCAGCCGCCCCCTGAACGAGGCGACTTCGCGCCGCTCCCCCCGCGTCATCCCTGACCGCTCGGTCTCTCACGTAGCGTTATCGATCCGGACACGCGAGAATCCCGTGATCCTGCGAAACGCGCCGATTGGCCCAATTCATTGTCGCGTCACCGAATGCTCCGGAAACGGCCCCGCGAAAACGCCGGTCCTCAGTAGAAGCTTATCGAACAACTCGTGCGGTACTCCAGCTAGTGTGTCTCCGTACTGAGTTTCGCTCTACTCCAGTTCACGCGGATTTACGCCCCGTCGTGTATCTGAGCCGCAATTATTGTGCCGCCAGTGCATCTTCGTGCCAAGGTTTCGACAGCACTCGCAACCGCGCCGTTTGCGCGCAATCGCTCCCGCTCTCACGGTGTGGCGACGAACATTTACGCCTCTGAGCGTCAGCATCTTCACCTTCGCATAGCAAGAAGTGAATGTACATTTAACTTAAATGCGCGTCTCCGCGTAACATCTTTGCGCCCCAAGTGCGCTCGAAGCAGTGCGTACTCGCACGCGTCAAACACGTGCCCGTCGCACATCCTAGCCGCGCCTCAAATTGAAAAAAGCCACCGGCTACCTGTACATATATGGAATAAAACTGTGCTGTGCACCATCGAAGGAGAAAACCAGTGTCTGCTCATTTTCGGCACTCCGGATCACTGTCGGGGTCGACCCGGCCTGCCTTGCTCCAATTGGCGAACCGGAGTTACGCCCGGCCAAGAATTTCGCCAACAGTATGTAAAATGACTGCAACTATCCAGACGTCAACAATAGGATCTGTATGGCCTTCAGTGTGCCAATAAGGCATGCGAAAACATTTACTCTCCACTTCATTAAGATCTATAACCTTGACTTCATCAGATAATAAAGAACATCGGAAGACACCTACTGATGACGATGGCAAACCAACATCGAAAAGATTTTCAACTCTGCAAAACTCTTTAACCGCCAACTGATAATGCTCTGATAACGCTCTCTGATAACGAGAGAATGATGCTCTGAACAAGACAAACCTTTGAATTGTGTAATATTATTGTATTATCCTGATTCTTCACCGATATACGAAATTTTCCTGTGTCTAAGATCTGAAATTGACGACTATCTAGGGGAGTATCAAAAACTACAGGACTAACCCAGGGTCTACTGGAACGTATCACTTCTTCAGTTACATTATGTACGATGTTTTGTGCAACTTGTAACTTTTCAAGTCGCCTATTTACGATTTGCTGCAAATGTTGATGAGGCTTCCGGCAAGCTTTGCGGAAATACGTCATATTATTTTCATATGGAAACATGGACAATTCATTCAATGAGCCAAAGCGTCTCGCGTCATCTACGAGATGTAAAAGACAATGAGTAATGTAAGAAAGAATTTCTGGACCATATATATCTTCTGCTCTATTTACAAAAATGTTTATTGCTGTGTGTGCAAAATCAAGACGGTCTTCTGATAAGGAAGAACTGACCAGAATTCGAATGGCGGAATGTAATAGAAGAAAATGTTTATATGCAGCAGGATTTGTAAGTCCATAATAAACAACTGGAGCAGTATACAAAAGAAGTTGGCGATTTTCCGTAGCTTTAAACCCTCTATATTTTTTCATGAATTGCGGTTTTTGTGAAAATTCCTTAGGGCAGTAATTCTTAACTTGCTGTAGACGTTTAGTAATAATGTCAAGTGATCTGGCTGAAAGTTTTAAATTTGGATTATATTTTTCATCAACAAAGACGCTATTTATTTTTGGGACGACACCAAGAAAAACAGTGTGCATCAAGTCGAAGACCGTTTGAGTTACCAACCCTATCCCTAAAGTAAGCAGAGCAGAGTTGTCAGAATCTGTATGATGTTCTCCATCAATGCGCTGTCTGTATTCTTCGTCTGTACGGGGCCTGTGCTGAATACCACGATAAGCTACTACTCCACGACGAAGCCAATTTCCCCGAATCCAACATTTTGAACACGGAAATATACTGCCATGGTCTTTATGACCCAATACAAAAGCTCGCGCAGGAGAATCTGCTATGAAACATCTCAATTCAATTACTTTCAATTGATTATGAAAAACAACTCCACGATTTAATACATCCTGAACTTCATCCACAAAATATTGGAATAATTCCTGCGCATTACTTGGTTTTGATGACCCTCGCCAGACGCCTACAATTTCTGGTTTACTTCGACGAATATTTGCAATCCTAATTTGTATTGGCCACATTTGAATTTTGCCCTGTCCATCTAGCGTTGCACCATCTGTACTAAAGTCTACCATTAAAGTGTCAAGTGGAATCAGTTCCGGAGAGATTTGTTGAAGAATGGAAAGAATTCCTGTCTCAAATCCTAAATGGAGATATTCACTCCTTGCAATGTTAAGTGTGGGATGCGCGGTATGTGGAGTCTTTAAAAGCGTTCTACTATCCTTTGGCAAAGTAGATAAACAAGGATGTGTTCTAACAACCTGTAAAACAGCATTTATTTGCGAATGAGACATATCACTGCGTACGAAGACTTCAGCAAGGCGTTCTTGAAAATTATCAATAGTGTCTCGAGGCTCAATATCCACCACATCATCATAATCTGAAATGGATTCAGCATCGTCTGAAGAACTTAATACTTCATCGACCTCATTAAAAGCACATTGCACATCATTAACTGATGCATCAGAAGATACAGAAATTTCATCTTCCTCAGTCTGACTGCATTCTGCAAGAATTTGACTTTCGTCAACAAAGTCTGAATCGGCTCTAGCATCAGGAACATCTAAATTCTGCTGTTGTAAATATTCGTATTCATTACATGCAGCTCTTTCTAATTTTTCCAAACGACGACGATGTACTGCAGCTAGTAAATGATAAGGCTTGCGACTGCGCCTGTTTGCCAAACGCAACATATTGATAAAATGGAATATGAACAAAAGAAATAGACAAGACGACAAAAATTACAACTCAAGAAAGAGTAAATAAAGTCTGAGGTGAAAAAGCCTAAACCAAAAAAAACAAGTTTTTTTTATAATACTCAATGATATGTAATAAAACCCTGAAAAAAATATAAATGAAATTATGTATCCCAATGTATTTGCAAGTGATTGACGAAAATAATTTATTATTATGAGTCTTTCTGAAAATAGTCTTAATAAAGAAGAATAAAATAAATAAAATACCTGCACCAAATTATACAAACCTCGTCCGTTGTAATTACTTTAGCAATCTGACCTGTAGATTAAGAATGAAACGGTGTAAAGCATAAAATGATTGAAAATACGTACAATTAAACAAACACATTTGTTAAATTAAGTTTCTATTTAACCATTAAATCATTATTACAAATTAAAAATTTATAATGGTGTATTGACAATATAGACTGAAAATTAAACTATCCTGTACTATGAAATTTTAAAAGGGAAGGCTTAGAACTGAACTCTGCCAAATTTGATGAAACTTGGCAGGATTACAAAGAAAATTCCTTCGAATGTAATAATACCCTTATTTAGATGCCAACGGTCAACCGTTTCCGATATTTTAATAATCAATTTTAATATTTAGTAGCGTCTTTAGAGTAGAGTTTATAGGTGCGATTTCATTGACGCTAGAAACCAGCGGCAGCGTCAAGAAAATGTAGTGGGGGAAGAAGTTCCGTTGAATTTTGCGGTACGCTAAAAAGTTGAGGCGGTCTGAACTTCTTCCCCCACTACATTTTCTTGACGCTGCCGCTGGTTTTTAGCGTCAATGAAATCGCACCTTATTAGGACATTCACAGACAAGTATTTGTAGCGTAGTGGATATGGTAACTACCCTCATAATTATTTTATACGTTATTTTTTATTATAATTATTTCTTTACAATTTATAATATATACATTTTTTTTATCACACAAAATAATTTATTTTGTATATCAACAATATAATTATTTTTATCGTAAAACATTGATGTTATAAAAAAACATTATTATAAAAAAATTAACTGAGATTTAAACGAGTTTACAAATTATGAAGCAATTACTTATCCACTATGCCAAATACTGGTATGTGAGTATCCTAATAAATTCTACTCTAAAAATGCTATATTTATTATTAAAATATCTCGGAAACGTTTGACCGTTGGCACCCAAATTAGGATATCATTACATATTTGAGAAAATTTTCTCTGTAATCCTGTCAAGTTTCATCAAAATCGGCAGAGTTCAGTTCTGAGCCCTCCCTTATTGTAAGACTAAAATTAATACGCTTCTAAATTTATCTTACTGTTCATCTAACAGTCGTTTGACTTCTAAACGATAAATTAGATTTAAGAAGTTTTTTCTTTAAATAGTTCGACAAGTTCTATATAAATAAATATGTCAAAAATTATTAATACACCAAACAAAGAAAAAATATTGAGGAAAAATAGATATTTTAATTTAAATTATTTCCCCTAACTTTTTTTTAAATAATTTTACGATTGACTAAGAGTGTTTAGAAATTAGAAATTAATGAAGAACTTCAGAGTCACAATCTGATATATATCTAGTACATATATGTTACAATATATATATAATGTTTAATTTTTTAACAAGTCACACTCACAATAGACCCCTGGTAACACAATCTGATAGCTCAAATACGTCCCGAAGAAGTGCGTAAGAAAACAGTACAAAATTGCGATAGAACGTGCATAATATATGTGATTATAACCTGTGATAAATTTTTATATATAAATTTCACAGTAGCTTCTTACAGCAGACACTGCTGCAATAGTACAGTAAGTACTCGTTTAATCATAGATATTATGCACATCTGTCGCAATTTTGGACTGTTTTCTTGCGCACTTCTTTGGGACGTATCTGAGCTATCAAAGTGCGTTACCAGGGACGTTTAACCGCTCAGTAGCAATTAATGATTTAGCTGTTAAACTTTTAGAATTTATAACAAAGAAATCAATGTCGAGTGTCGACAAGACAATGCAGCAGTTAAATTGTTTTTCTGAACGCGGCCAATGTTATTATTTAATATTAAAAATAATCGCAACAAATGTATTAAAATTGTTAACAAAATAACATGCGTAAACTTAAAACATATATATGCATATATGTATACAGAGTAAGTTGTTACATGAAAAATTACTTACCTCAGATACTGAATGAATAACAATATATGATTCTCAAATCCTTGATATTCCTGAACCTCCTGAATATTCCGTAATAGCTTGAAAAATTACGGAAGTAAAGAAAACACGTCCGTACGGGTTCACGTTATCGCAGAAAAGAACAACAATGCGCAGCGAAAAACAAAATAGCCGCGCTGGCCGTTGGGAGTTGGGAGGAGACTTTCCCTTATTATGGCAGATTTACACTGCACGAACTTCTCCATTAAAGCGGCATAAGGTGTACCCAGCACAGTCGACCAATCAGAATTAGATCGCGTTTTCAGCTTGCCAATTGGCAATGTGAGCTATCACATCCCGTCTGGCCGCGCTTGCGTCGATTGCGCGCGCCAAATTATAGTAAGGTTATTATTAAAAAATGTTATTACTTTAGTTAATTAATTATAAAAATAATTATAATTAATCCTTAAAGTGCATACATAGGTGTCCGAGCTATAAAGTGATATATCTGTTCGTAACAATAAAACTTGCAAGCCTGTCGGAAGATATTAAATAAACGATATTTATCAAAATAATGACTAAAATTGTCAACTATAATGTAGACAGATGTTTCATGAATTTTTTTAGATTTTTTAAAGTACTTTAAGGTAAGGGAAAATAGCGTTGAACGTGATGACAGACCCACGTTTGCACTTTGAAGGTACCAAAAAAACGTATGAATATTAATTAAGGGTTAAGTATTCTAGGTTTTCAATTAAAAAACTCTTTAATTGATCGACTGCAATTGGCTATCATCGCGTCACGACAATTTGACCAATTAAATTGCAAGATTAAATTGTCAAGACATTTCGACCATGGATTTTGGTCCTTCTAAATTGATGTAAATTTGACGCTATATATATATATATATATATATATATCTTATTTGTATTTAAAATTAAAAAATAATAAATTTTAAATTTCAATACATGCTCAGTACGCTGTACTGATATGGTACAGTTCCTACTGCGCATATAAACCGAACAATACGCAGTACAGGTACGATAATAGTACCAGAATAGTACGTTGTATCAGTATCATGTATCATTTTTGTACTGATACTGCACAGCTACGCCGTACGCTGACATCTCGTGGCAGTACAGTAACAATACGGTAGCAGTATCTTGTGCGGGAATCGCACGCTTGGTTATCTGGGGGTTTCCGTTGAGCAACAATATGTACGGTACGTTATACATTTAATGAAAAATAAATTCAAAAACAGGAAAAAGAACAGTATAAACTATAATTTTTTTTAGTACTTAATAATATCATTGCGCTGAAATTAATTTTTTAAATAGAGATTGTTGAATAAACAGATTTTTTTAAATAAAAAAAAACGTACATATTGGCCAAGAGTGGATTTTTATATTTCAATTCAAATTTTTTTATTAACATGTAAAACAATGTGTTCGGGAGGCGATATCGACGAGATCGTCCCGATTTGAATCGCCGGAATCCGCCCAGAGATGAGCGCGGAGACAGCCGGTATCGCGAACTTCGAGTCTCGCTGAAGGATATGGAGCAGGAAAATTGAATGTCGCGTGATTCACAAAAATTTGCGTTTATTTCATCCACACAATTGAGCACAATGACGCTCGACGCACTTCGCGTACACGTGTTCGTCCGCCTAACGCGGTCGGGTCGGAGTAAACCGAATTTCGGAGATTTTGCAGAGTCGGAGTAAACCGAATATCGGAGATCTTGCAGAGTCGGAGTAAACCGAATATCGGAGATCTTACGCGTCGGAAATTTTGATCGCCGGATCGGATTCCCGAGACCGCGGACGAGAATGATGCGGGCGTCTGCGTACAATTTACAGCACACAACGAACACGCTAACACTAATAAGGGTCAATAACGGCGTACTGAATCTCGCTGAGACGAGCGGTTTGAGCGGTCGTGAGCTTGGATGCGAGCGAGCCGACGACTCGATAGATTCTGTCTGCCCCGCGCTTGATTCGGCGGTCGCGTCACGCGAAAACGGGGATAGGAATTCCGCCCCTTGCGGAGAAAGTGACTTTATTTGTCTTTACATCTATCGTAAACGCGTGAAGCACGCGTTTCTGTCGCTAGGCACGGCGCCTCGACGAATAAACGGGCGAGACGCTTTTCGGAGCACGTGATCGTGGTTCGCGACGTTCGTAGCTGGGCTGCGCATTTTGAGCGTTGAATTATATTTTCGGTTTGACTTTCAAACACAATGTATATAATAATTTTTTAGATTTATTAATAGAAAAATACATCAATAATTAGTGTCGCGCGCCGATATAATGTCACGCGTCGTCTGGTCGCCTCGCCAACTCGGCATTCACGAGATCCGAAATCGCATAGCCAATAGCCAAGAGAGAAGAAGACAGAAAATCTGTCTATCCTCTTCTACCGCTGACGCTCGAAGCTGGCCGAAGCCAGCCGAAGCGCTCGGCTGCGTTGCCTTGGCATCTATGCGCATCCCCACCACTGGCTGGCTGTGGCTGACAAAAACCGCGAGTCTGGCAACCTTGCTTCCGGCCCGGCGGGACCACGCTGGGCACGCGCCTGCGCGCCGGAGTTGCATGCCCTGTCCGCCGCTCAACCCATCGCAAACGCTGCGCCCTTCCTGAGCGCCCCCTGCAGTTGCTTCGCCTGCGGGCGGTGGGTTTACACCCGCATGGAGTCCGGCTGTCCAGGCCGCGACTCTTTGGACCGGCATTTGACGGTCCGGCTGGCCAGGCCGTGCTCCGTCGGCCGGTGGCAGGATCCCGTGGCAATGTTTGGTCTATTTTTGGTGTGAATCTCGTCGGGGCGTCCCCCTTCTAAGATCCTCCGTGCTCGGGTTACGGCGTTACGGGCGGAGCACCCGCCCTGCGAGGCGCTCTGCATTATCGGCTGTGGCCTCAGCGTGACCCGCCCGTCGGCCATCGTCGCACCAAGCTTCCGGCTGTCTACCTGTAACTCCCGCGGTGCGACCTTAAGTCGTTACAAGTGGCATTTCGACCACCTGCTCAGCCCCATTTCACGCAACCTGTAAGTCTCGGAAAATATTTGTAAATGCTAATTCTAACGCAACGCTTCGCTTCCCCCCTCGGGTAGAGACACCATCCTTGACGCCGCCCTCGGCCGAGCTACCACCGGGATAGAGGACGCGACTTTGTCACGTCACATACTGTATTTTTGGACACAATAAATGTGTATAATTTTCACTCTACATTTGTCTCAAATTATTCTAAAGATCGCATACCGACTCGATGGAAGAACAACAATAGGCAATATTCTGGGGAGTATTAGAAAAATTTTAAAACCGGTCCGAAGTTGCACAGAAAATTTGGGAATTTTTTATAGATTTTTTTTGTAAAACAAACAGAGGTACCGTGGCTTCGCACGGACTTGCGCGCGGCCTCGAGCGGACTCGAGCTTCAACACAGTAACTCAACTACTTAGTATAATTAGTCTAATAGTACTACTTAGTATAATTAGACTATAATTAGTCAAGTTGACTAATTATTCTGCTTTGCGCCGATCCGTACTGCGCATCGACATGTTGTTAGGCGCGCCAATCAAAGGATTTTTGTATGTGTAGTAGTGCAAAGTCGGTGTGATGCCACAGTGGACTTTTGTACGTTTCAAGTTAAATATTGAAAAAATTTTATGAAATCAGTGACGTGAAGAGACGCTAAGTGATTTTGTACGTGTATTTATATTTATAGGCCCTTCTTAGTAAGAGTGTGAATAAAACTGGGACCATAGCGCGCCCAACAACATATCGATGCGCAGTACGGATCGGTGCAAAGCAGAATAATTAGTCAAGTAGACTTACTGTGTTGAACCTCGAGTTCGCTCGAGGCCGCGCGCAAGTCCGTGCGAAGCTACGGTACCTTTGTTTGCCTTTTTTTACGAGGGGGAAATCCACACGGATACCACCCCTCGGGGCGGGCCGGGCGGTTATGTTAGACTCTAACCAACTAAAACCCCCTCGGGTGTCCCTCTCGGCGCTGTGCGTAGGGGAGGCCCCGGGAAACTGTGATCCGTCCGTGAGCCTCCCCACGCCATGCCCTGTTAGGCTTAACTAACTTGTGGCGGGTAAGTGACACCACCCCTACCTGCCACCCCCATTTCCAAGGTTGCTTTCGCACGGACGTGCGGCGATTTCCGACCGCACGCTCGCCCCCGGGCAAATGAGGGAAGGAGTGACCATCACCGAAGTAATGGGCTCCTTCCCTTCTTGCGCCCTCGCGTAGAAGGCAAGTGGAGCTAGGACTCAGAAGCATTTCTCGCCACCCCCGAGCCCCAGCCCTTACCCTCCGCGGGCCAGGGGGGGCACCTGTGACGGAAACCCCATAGGGACTCCGCCCGAGCCTCTCCCCGGACCGCACACCGACCGAAGTTGGCCCGACGCGCGACGGGCGACGAGGAGACGGGTCTTAAGGCCCGGATCCCCGCCGCCCATCCCGGGCCTTAGGATCCGCCTCCTTGTCGCCCGTCCACCCCTCCGGTGGACTATGTTCACATGGGGGAAGGAGGAACCGCCGCCCGGAAACCTCCTCCCGGGTCTTGTGACGGCCCTCGTCCTCTCTTTTTCTTGGCGCTAGCGCACCCCCCCTCCCAGCCGATGCTCAGACGGCATCCCCGAGTCCGCGCACAGCGGACACCTCGGGGAAGCCGCAGAGCAAAGGCCGGTCCTGTGGCCTCTTTCTCCGCACCGATACACATATCGGAACGGTTCACAGGGGAGGTGCATGTTAGTCGGAGATGCATGTTAGTCGGAGATACAGGGAGAATTTAAATAAGAATTTCGTGAAAAAGGGAGACAGAAATTTGGTAAAGAGTGTGACGACGACGACGATGTCCCCCCGGTCTCGCCGGCCGTGGAGGAGCGCGCCGTCGCTTTCTTCACTATAGATCTCTCTTATATATTCGCGATACTTCTCTCCGAAACCCCGATGGTAGCTCGACTGAGTATTTTTAAGATGTAGTGTTGGGCGCCAGGTGCGATTCCACGCACCACGATTCACGAGATCGCAGTATTTCTCAGGCGTGGGCTTCTTTGATCAACCGCGGGTGGAATAGGAGAAGGAGCGTAGCGCAATCATTACACTCAAATAACATAAAACATAAAATTATATTTCGGTTAAAGCAGATAACATGTGGACGATAGCGTGTTCCACGGCGAACAAGCAGAATTCGAGTACGCGCCACGTGTCACCCCACGAGCGCGATATTCATTCCGTCGCTGAACTGCACGGCAATCCCGATTGAATTCGTACAAGAGAATTCCCCGACATAAGTTGCAGCGAATTTTACCCGGACAGTCAAACGCGAAATACTCGAAACGTCTACGTCTAACAATTAAACAATTAACGCAATTTCCCTACGGTCTACCGCGACAACGCTAGGGATCTTCTCTCCCCTCGAAACGCACGAATGGCCTCACCCGTAAACTCGACACGACCGAGGGCCATTAATCCCGATGAAACGCACGTATAGCTAATTACAAATGGCATGAACTTAACCGGCAACGATAACTACGAGGCTCTCTCACGCGCGAGAGCCACTTCTCAAAACTACGGCACGGTTAAGCCAACGGCGATCATGAAATTCCACGCGACGAAATCACCCGCAACGAAATTACGCGAAACGAAATTACTCACAACAAAATCATACGCAACGAAGTACACGAAACGATATCCCACGCAACGAAATTACAAGTACGCTGACTGTCGGCGGCCGTACGTTCTCATCCCCGAGACGGGCACTCGCGATCATTTCGTCGCACGGGCCCTCCCGCGGTATGGCACTCGATATTCTTTAACGGCTAAGTTCATACATTACCGCGGCACAACGCGACTCCCGGGAGGGCCTAGATATTCTCGCGATTTTACTTCGAGGAAGGCAGAGCAGTGGCCTTACAATTCTCTCGATTCCGGCAGCTCGTCGCTCGGCTCACAGGACTAGTAGTTGCTGGGATGGCGGCTCGCACGACAGTGGCGTTTCCTTGGTCCGGCGGGACCACGCAGGGCCCGCGCGCGCCGGTTTCCCTAGCCTGATCAGTGCTGCGCCCTGGCCTGCCAGCGATCCCTCTAGGCGATCGCCGCGCCCCACTATAGCGCCCCTCGTCACTGCTCCCATCCGCCGGCGGTAGTTTTGAAGTCCGCCTACGTGAGACCGGCTGTCCAGGCCGCGACTCATCGTCCGGTTCCTCGACGGCCAGGCTGGCCGGGCCATGGCTCGTCGACCGGGGGCGGTATACCGGTGGTGGTCTCTTCCTCAACGGGGATCTTCGTCGGGGCGTCCCCCTTTCCGCGTCCTCCGTATTCGGGCTGCAGTGCTCTCGTGCCACCTGTGACGCCTTGACAGGTCAGCTGATTTTCCGGCTGTGGGCCCCAGCGTGACCCGCCCGCCGACCGTACGCCCTCGGAAGCTCCTGGTTGCCCAGCCGTAAGTCCCTCGACGCGGCATAAGCCGTTACAATCGTCGTGACCCTGGCCATCTGCTCCGCACTCCCTCGACCTGTAACGCTCGCAAAAGATCTTAATCCTAACCTAAATGTTCGCCCTCCGCCCGCCTCGGGCGGAGGCACCATCCCTGACGTCTCCCTCGGCCGAGCTCCCATCTGGGGTACGGGACGTGACATTTGTCACGTCACAAGAGTGAGGAACATGATGACGGAGGGAAGACTGAGAGAAAGGATAAGGAGGGAAAGGGCCCGAAAGGGAATTGGCGAGGCAGCAAATTTGGCGCCGGCCGGGGGGAGTGTTGGACGTGCGGAAAAACTGGGCATTTCCGGTCAGAATGCTCTAATGAGGGAAACGCGATTTAGTTGAGCTTGGCGGGGTGGGCTCAACTTTTGTAAAAAATTCCCCAAAAGTCGGTATTGTTCGTTTTGAACATTAGCGACAACACCGGACTATTACTAACTATCTCGCAAAGTTTGTTTCTGATAGTCAAAAGGATTGGAATCGGTGGGTTCCCATGTTTTTGTTAGCTTATAGGTCTTCAAAACATGAGACAACTGGCTTTACTCCTGCGGAATTATGTTTTGCTCGAGATTTAAAGTTACCCTTAGATTTGTTACAGGGAGGTCCTCCAAGGCTTTTTGAGGAGAAGGCGCAGTCAATGGAAAGTTTCGTTAGAAATTTGAAGTCAAAATTTGAAGAGATTTATTCCATAGTGAGAGAACGTATGGATGTTAAATCTTCCCGGGTGAAGGCCTGGTTTGATCGTGGAGCTAGGCGTGAGTGTGTGTGCAGCGAACGCGCGGACGAGCGCAACAATATATAAGATTTACAATTATAGAGGATAACTCTTAAAGTTATCCTCTTTATTATTTCCATTGCATCTGGAATTTTTAAAGTGCTGTTAAGTTTTAAAGTAAATAGAACATAATCATTTGCTTTTTTTCATATGTCTCTCCTTATCAAAAAGAGAATTTATAAGATTTTCTTCAGTTTTTATAGTTCGTTTCTACTAAAACAAGACGAGTCGCTTCGTATAAAAATGCCAAGTCAAAAACAAAATTGTATTAAAATATCGTCAGGTTTTAATATCAAACAGCATGTTTTACAATAATTGCAGAGTTTTAACAAATGGAGCGTATCTAAGACTATGTTGGCTATTTGGATCGCCAACCTTCGAAAGGAGACGGCGTCATAAGAAGAAGA
>NW_020214138.1:0-4204 GCF_003070985.1 Temnothorax curvispinosus
CTAGTCACGCTTTCCGCCTTACCGACACGAAAACTAATGCTTCAATACTACCGCCGTTTGAGTGTCTGTTTGAATTGGTACTACATTTATCATATCGCATAATTTCCTGTGTCGATCTCTTGGAAGCGCTTTAGTGAATACATCTGCACGCTGTAACTCGGATGAAATATACTCTATCACCACATCGTTGTTCTCATGTTTTTCTCGAATGTAGTGATAGCGTATATCAATGTGCTTTGTACGCTTGTGAAATGCAGGATTTTTCACCAATCGTATTGCACTCTGATTGTCTACATATATAGTTGTTCCATTTTCGCAGGTACAACCGATATCTTTTAATAATTTACGCAGCCAAATGGCTTCTTTGGTAGCTGTCGCTGCTGCGACGTATTCGGATTCAGTTGTGCTAAGCACAACTAGCTTTTGTCTCTGCGAGGACCAAGATACTGGGCCGTTTGCCAAGAAAAAAATATATCCTGTATTTGATCTTCGCGTTTCTATATCGCTCGCGTAATCCGCGTCGGAGAATCCGATCAACTCTTTCTCGCTACCGCCGCTTTCATATTCTAACCCGTAGTCGATAGTACCTTTTAAATACGCGAAGATACGCTTGACTGCTTTCCAGTGCTCAACACTGTGATTGTTTAGGAATTTGCTTACAGAGTTGACTGCAAAGGCTATGTCTGGACGAGACACAGCTACAAGGAAAACTAGTGACTTTACTGCCTCTCGATATGGCACTGTATTCGACTTTTCATTCGTTTCTTCTACAGGGTACAGAATTACATGTGGATCGGCCGGTACGCTTACCGGTTTTGCATCGCGCATTCCGAATTTTTCGATTATTCTTTCGATATACATTCTTTGGTGAACAAATAGCCTTTTATTATACCTATCGCGTTCGATTTGCATCCCTACAAAAGAACTTGAATCACCGATCTTAATTTTAAACGCTTCACTTAAATGTTTGGCTACAATGTTCAATGTTGACTTAGACTTAGCCGCGACTAGACCATCGTCCACAAACAAGGCTAAGTACACTGTTTCACCATTGATTTGCCCGACAAAGATACACTGGTCTGCTTCACTACACTTGAAATTGTACTTGATCAGAAATTGTAGAAATTTCTTGTTCCAGCACCTTGGTGCCTGTTTAAGACCATACAGAGACTTGAGCAGTTTGCACACAACACTTTCCACTGTAGCCTCTACAATCTTGAGCCCCTCTGGAATCTCCATGAAGATATCCTCCTCGAGCTCACCGTACAAGAAGGCCGTCTGCACATCGAATTGGAGTAATTCGAGATCCTTCTCGGTTACAGTTGCCAGAAGCACTCGAAGTGAGTCGTATCGCACGACAGGTGCAAATGTCTCGGTGTAGTCGAGCCCTGGTTGTTGCATGAAGCCACGAGCACACAGTCTTGCCTTGAACCTCTGAGTCTTCTTTTTGGGATCATATTTTATTTTGAAGACCCACTTGGAATCGATGGTCTTCATTTCAGATGTTCTCAGCACAATTGACCATGTGTTGTTTATCTCGTGCGCTTGCAGTTCTTCCTTGATGGCACGCTCCCACTGTGCAGCGTCGCTGCCCCGTGTTGCTTCTTCGTATGTAGTTGGCGTTGCGAATTCGGCCACATCAGCTTCATATCTGGTTGGACGATGTATTGTTGCTCGATCTCTCAGAATTCGTCCTTGAGATTGTGGACGTTGTGCCACGTTTTCCTCGTCTCGATTCTCATTGCCGACCTCTTGTTCATTCGGATTTTCTCGTTGACAAACTATTGGTTCGACTTCTTGCCTGGGCTCTTTGTCTTCTGATTTTGGGAGCACTATGGTTTCGTTCGACGATTCCTCTTCTTCGTCTTTTTCCAGTTTCCCGACTCTCTCGTGAAAAGTCGCATCTCGCGTAACGTTCACTTGCTTTGTTACCGGATTGTATACTCGATAGTTTGTAGAATCGTTTTCGTAGCCGACCAGGATCATTTTTTGTCCTCGAAGATCAAGTTTCTTTGTAAATTGTTTTGGTGTATGAACAAATGCGACGGATCCAAAAATTCTGAGGTGATTCATCTCCGGTTTCTTCCCGGTCCACATCTCGTAGGGTGTTGCATTGCCACCTGATGACACTGTTCGGTTCAACACATAGACTGCGGTGTTGACCGCTTCCGCCCACAAACTCAGTGGAAGAGACTTCGCATGGATCATCGTTCGGGCGCTTTCAACAATCGTTCGATTGTCTCTTTCAGCTTTACCATTTTGCTGTGGTGTATAAGGGGCGGTGTTCTCCTTCTTTATACCTCGAGAATTGAGGTATTCGTTCATCTGTTGATTGCAGAATTCGAGGCCGTTGTCGGATCTCAAGATTTTCATTGGGCGTCCAAACTTGTTTGTCACTCTCTTCTCGAAAATCTTGAACTTCTGGAACACATCTGATTTGTGTCTTAGGAAATACACATGTCGGTACCCGGTTGCGTCGTCCTTAAATGTTAGAAAGTATTTTGCTCCTCCCGGTGATTCAACGGACATCGGGCCACACACGTCAGTGTGCATAACCTCACCAGGTTTGGTTGACACTTTTTCACGTTTCTTGAACGGCAAACGGTGCGCCTTTCCGAGATGACACATTTCACACACGAAGTCACTTGAGTCTTTTAATGATATTCCGTGGATGAGCTCTTTTGATACGAGCTCACGTATCGCACGTTTATCCACATGGCCAAGTCTCTCGTGCCACACGCGTAGATTATGTTCTGATAGATTTGCCTCTTCAGCACGAGATTTCAAAACGCGGAAGAGCATCCTGTAGATATCATTGTCTTGCCTCACGCCCAATGAAACCACTTCCTTTCCACGCACTACAGTCACGTAGTTGTCCTTAAAGTTTACCTCAAAGCCTTTCTTCGTACAGGCACCCACGGAAAACAAGTTTTTCTTTAAGTCGGGAACATAAAGCACGTTGTCAATTTTAGCATCACACCATAAACCGTCAATTAGTCTCTGAATGTGCACTGTGCCTTCGCCAGTAATGATGCATTCTTCGCCGTCACCGAGAACCACTGATCCTCCGTTTTTGATTGGTCGGTAATCGATGAGCCAGTCGAGTCGATGTGTCATGTGCCTCGATGCGCCGCTGTCGGTAAGCCAGACTTCTCTTTGATTGACTGCAAGCAGCTCTTGCAGTTGACTGTTGCTCGGCAGTCCGGGCTTGCTCGACTCTCGCTTGTCGCACTGCACTTTTTCGACGACAAACGCGCAGTCACGTGACTGTTCATCATCGCCATTTTTCGCGCCTTTTTTATTCGAGCACTCATACGCGTAATGTCCCATTTCGTGGCACTTGTAGCATTTTATGTCCTTCTTAGCTTTCTTTGGTTTCCCTTTCTTCTTTCTGTGATCTTTGACATCTTTCTTCGACGCAGCGAATGCACTCGCCCCGTCCTCGTTGTCGGCACTTAATCTAGCTTCTTCACGAAGCAGTCTTTCTTCAAGATTGTTTAGAGTCTGACGATCCGGATCGACGCTATCCCACGCGGTTTGAAGTGTACTGTACTTAGGTGGCAAGCTGCCCAAGATCTTGGCAATCACTGTTAGTTCTGACACTCGTTCACCAACATCTTCGAGTTGCGCGGCCATGTTCCGAATTCTCGCGATATGATGGACAACCGAATCACTCGATGCCATCCGATATTCATGGAACTTCTGTAGCATTAGAAGTTTGTTTGTGGCAGATTTTTGCTCATGAATCCGACACAAGTTGTCCCACATGTCTTTCGCCGTTTCACACACTAGTAACGGCTCGAGTTGAGCGTGTTCGAGTGCCGACGATATTAGGAACATCGCCTTAGCATTATCGCGATTCCATGTTTTCGCCGCGGCCGTTGTCCGATCCTCCGGCTTTACTCGCGAGCCACGGATGATATCGTCGATATCGTTTGCGACGAGTAGTGAGTTCATTTGAAATTTCCAACTTTGGAAATTCGTTCCATTGAACTTCTGTACACTCTTGGCTGAGATGTCCTGAGACATGATGCGAATCACACGCGCCCGTCTTCTTCACGAAAGTTCGACCGTACAATGGCTACCGTCCGCGATTCGCGTTCACTGCCTCGACTTTTTTTTCACATACGCGGTATACGTAACCTGGGCCCATAACCTGTTAGATCAGAACGAAAATCGCATTCGCCTTGCACAGCAGGTTAAT
>NW_020214139.1:0-4443 GCF_003070985.1 Temnothorax curvispinosus
GTGTTTCCTTCACCGCCATAGCCCACGATCTTTACGGGTCGTGTACATTTTTTGGTCCTTCGAGCCGGATTCACGGCAATCAGTTAATATAAAGATATAAAGTGAAAGTAATAAAATACTGGAATACAGTCATATGGTGTGAAGGAAAGCACGAAGTAACATAGAAACAAAACTTTGTACAGTGCAGTTTGCAAAATCGTTTTCTTTCCTCGTGAATTTTTCATACGATTATAATCATGAGGATTGAACATATAATTAGTAAGATAGAGCAGCTTTTAGCGCTCAGTAAATCAATAACTGATTCTTATAATAACTTGGTAAGGATTGGCTTGACTAACATCACCAATCAACGTATTCACAATCGGCTGTCAGACCTCAAAGATGATTGGAATCAGTTCTCTCTAATTCATGATGATATCTCGGTTTCAATTCCTGAACTTTTAATTGAAGAACAAGTAGAAGTTCATAATCATTCGTATTTTGATGAAAATGTATATAATGCCACTAAAGAGGGTTATCTTGAGGCGCTTGGAAAATTTATTTCCCTGCTTGATTTAGAACAGACTTCGGTGAATGGGTCATCATCTTCACAAACGATCTCTCTTCCTAGTACCAGTACAAATTTCTTTTCACATACAAGGCTACCTAAAATTGTTATTCCTCCATTTAATGGAGAACCAGAAAAATGGCTTCCTTTCAAAGGACTTTTTGTTTCAGTAGTGATTGATAATTCTCATATACCAGATATTGAAAAATTACAATATTTAAAAACCCTCTTAAAGGGTTCAGCTTTTCAATTGGTACAACATACTGCGTTGACGGCGGACAATTTTAAGAAAACTTGGGATTCACTTACAGCATTTTACGAGAACACTCGGTTACATGTTAACACTACATTACAATCCTTAATGAATCTTAAACGTATGACGAAGGAATCCGCTAAGGAGCTTGAGTTTTTATATTCTAACATAACACAACTATATCGTACTTTTGAAACTTTGGAGCGTCCAGTCAATACGTGGGACGATTTCTTAGTCTTCATATGTTCACAAAAATTAGATTCAGAAACTGCAAAATTATGGGAATCTAAATTAGGCTCGTCTAAAACTCCTCCTTTGTGGACTCAATTCAAAGATTTTTTATTTGAGCGTATGTCGTCCTTACAATCTTATGAACGGTCTCAAAATGTTAAAATTCTGCAACCAACGAAACAATCGACAGCGAAAGTAAATCATCAAGGAAAGTCGAACTATGATTCTTCCAATCAACAAACCAATTGTGTTATATGCACGGAAGGGCATTTTATGTCATCGTGCCCTCAATACAATCAAAAACCTGTACAACAAAAATTAGCTATTATAAAAAAATACCAACTTTGCTATAATTGCTTAGGCACACATCGTGTTTCATCTTGTCGAATAACTAGACGTTGTCAGAAGTGTGGACGTAAACACCACACTACTATTCATGAAACTAGAGAATCTACATTGAGTGAAAAGGAAAATTCTAGTAGTAATGCAGAATCCCTTTCAAGCTCACCTTAACTTGACCAGATTTATAATCACGATTAATAGCGAATTTTTGAATTTAGTTAAAGGATTTTGCGAAATTAGAGAAATGTCAACTTTTAATAAGCCATTATCTGCTAACGAACAAGATTGCGAAAATCATTTATAGCTACGCATTCGAGAGACGCGAACGTGAGATACGTAGTAAAACTTCATTTTAAGGAATTGACGGAAAAACTCGGTAATTCTAAATCAAAAGCAATTCGGTTAGCAACGAATTTATTCAATAGACTTTCAAACAATCCAAATTACGCTAAATTATACTCGGGTTTCATTCAAGAGTACGAAGATTTAAACCATATGAAAAGAATTCCAAATAATCAGAACGAACCACAAAGGGTTTATTATTTACCGCATTACTGAGTTTATCGTGAACAAAGCTTAAGTACTAAATTAAGAGTTGTTTTTAATGCCTCCAGCAAAACAACTTCGGGATATTCATTAAATCAATTACTTCACTCAGGAGCAAAATTGCAAAGTAACTTATTTAATATTCTCATTTGGTTTAGATTGTTCAAGTACGTTTTCTTTGCTGATATCGAAAAAAATGTACAGACAAATACGCGTTCATCCTGATGATTGGGATGTACAAAGAATTATTTGGATAGACTATTTAGGTCGACTCATTATTTTCATTTTGCTTACGGTTACTTATGGTTTAAATTGCGCTCCTTTTCTAGCCTTGCGCGCTCTCAAACAGTTAATCATTGATGAGGGAGCTAAATTTCCTTTAGCTATCCCTACCATGGAAAATAGAACATATATTGATGATTTTTTTGGAGGCGAAGATACTCTAGAGAAAGCTTGTAAAGTAGCAGACCAGGTAAATAGGCTCTGCATGGCGGGCGGTTTCACATTGAAAAAGTGGATTAGTAACGATCCTTCCGTTCTTAAATTCATTCCTGAACAGAATCGAATTAGTGCATCAACTATTCAAATTGATGATTCCTCAATTGTTCATGCTCTCGGATTAGCATGGCATCCATCCACGGATCAATTTAATTTCACTTTACGTTTAGATGAACCGAAGACTATCTCTAAACGAACTATCTTGTCAACTATCTCCAAACTGTTTGATCCGCTTGGATTCATATCTCCTATTACCATTGCTGGTAAAATTCTAATACAAGAATTGTGGTCTAGTGGACTGGGGTGGGATGATTCATTCCCTCCTGTACTTATAGATAAATGGTCAGATTTTATAAAAAGGCTGCAAGATGCTTCAAACTTTACTTTTCCAAGATGGATCGGTTTCAATTCGATTGACTCATTTGAACTCCATGGGTTTTGTGATGCTTCTCAGCAGGCAATAAGTGCAATAGTATATCTTAAATCTTGTTCTAGCAATGAATCCGTTACAATCACTCTTGTAGCTTCCAAAACAAAGGTCGCATCTTTGAAACGACTTACAATACCAAGACTTGAGCTTTTAGGAGCTGTATTACTCGTTAAATTGGTGAAATCTATCCTTCTTACAATGGGAAAACCTCTACCGATATTCGCATGGATAGATTCTCAAGTAGCTTATACATGGATTACTAATCATCCTTCTCGTTGGAAGGAGTTTGTACACAATAGGGTTTGTTACATACAAGAAACATTGCCACAATGCAAATGGAGATTGGTGCCAGGAGTAGAAAATCCAGCAGATTTAGCAACTAGAGGAATTACTCCTTCTCAACTTACTGAAAGTTCTATATGGTGGAACGGTCCTGAATGGCTTCCTCAACCCATGGATGCATGGCCACAGGTTTCTATTTCGCACATTAATGAAAATCTTGAAGAAAAGGATAGTAAAGTCTGTACTATTGTAATTACGAAACACACTAAGGTGTGGGATCTTCTGTTCCGATATTCAAATCTTACAAAATTATTAAGAATTACAGTTTTGTGTCGCAAATTTATTGCAAAGTTAAAACATGGAAAGGACGAAATACTAAAACTTACAAAGGGTATAATTCTCTATTTGTTTGTTTTGCAACTAGGCAACTTACCTGGAATTGGTTACTGATTACTCTACTGACGCTTTTATCGCCGCATATAGAAGGTTTACAGCTAGAAGGGGAATATGTGCTACATTGACTAGTGATTGCGGTACTAATTTCCAGGGAGCTGATAAAGAGCTCAAAAACCTTTTTTCGGCATCGTCAAATGAATGGAAACAGATATCGGCTTGTTGATAAACGATGGGACTCAATGGAGATTAATCCTCCTTCCACTCCTCATTTCGGAGGTAAATGGGAAGCGGGAGTTAAATCGGTGAAATACCATTTAAAAAGAACTATCGGTGACTCTCAACTTACCTATGAAGAAATGTCTACCCTACTTACTCAGATTGAAGTTGTGCTTAATTCTCGTCCTTTGTGTCGACTATCAGATGATCCTGAAGACTTATCAGTATTAACTCCTGGACATTTCTTAATAGGGAGAGCTATGTCTACTATACCAGAACTATCTCTATCTCTGATTCAAGTTTTGCATCTTAGTAGATGGAAACTTTTACAACATAAATTACAAAATTTTGGTCTCACTGGTCCAAAGAATATTTACAACGACAGCTCTCTACTTATAAGTGGAATAAGGTTAATCCTTCGATAGCGGAAGGTACAATCATTTTTGTAGTTGATGAACGGTATCCTCTATCTAAGTGGTTACTAGGAAGAGTGATCAAAACGCATTCGGGACCTGATGGTCATATCAGAGTGGTAACGATTAGGACACAGACTTCTGAGTTTAAGCGACCAATCACTAGGATGTGCCCTCTTTCAGTGAATACTCAGAAACCATAATAATTGTTCGTTAACTTGGGTTAACGAAGGCGGGCGGAATGTTTGAAAACGCGATGAGATATTGAGGAGAGAAAGGTGAATGTTGC
>NW_020214140.1:0-4642 GCF_003070985.1 Temnothorax curvispinosus
TTTTTATGACGCATGAGAAAGGATTATGCAAGAATAATTCAATATTGTCTGATTTTGTGTTTATGCTATACGTTTTTGGTAAAACATTTATTACGATGAATTTGGTGATTATAATCTAACCGCTGCGAAAATACACAATCTCTTTACCGACTAAACCACAAGTAAAGTATCGTTCCCTTTTCTATAATTTCTAGAGCTCGGGTTTCTGCGCGAACCCGTACATTTCAAACATTGGTCCTTCGAGCCGGATTTTTGGTTCCGGATGTTAACGGCATTTGCAATTCGGATTCGTCTTTACGAATTTGTAGTTCTGAAGTAAAATATTTGTGTAACAATTAATTTTGTAATTTCTATAAACGGTTACTTATTTGATACGTCCGGATAAGGGAAACGATGCTTCGAGTTTTGCAAAAAGTTTAAGGAATAAATATACGAGAGAAAAAACATTCCGCCTGAATCATATCAAGGTTAATAGCAATAGACATTTCTAAACGTTAAAATGAATTCGATACTATATCGTATTAATCAACAACTCACGTCGAGTCATTTCATAGCTAACGCCTATGATAATTTCATCGGTGCAGATTCCACGGGAATTACTAGGATATGAATAGAAAGATACTTGTCAACCCTGGAGGCTCTTTGGACTAGGTTCAATAAACAGCATAACGAACTTTTAATAACAATCGCTGGACTTGCAATAGAAGAAAGGTTGGCAGCTCTATCTCATTCGTATTTTTCTGAACAGATACAATCCGAAACACATGTGTGTTACTTAGCTGTTGTTGAACAGCTAAAGGCTCTTCTCGTTGCAGAGCGACCGAGTATAGCAGGCTCTTCGTTGAATCCATCTTTGGACCGACCGATTGTAGAAAGTTCTGCTTTGACTCAATCTTTAGATCGACCTATCGTAGCAAGCTCCTCGTCGAGTCAATTTCTAGAGCAACCAGTAGCAGCAAGTTCGTCGTCAACTCAAGCTCAAACTACTGAGAATTTGGTGACAAACAATTTTCAAAATGTACATGCTAGACTTCCTTATATCAAGATTCCTCATTTTGACGGAGATCCAACGAAGTGGCTTGGTTTTAGAGATTTATTTTCATCTCTTGTATTAGACAAAAAACATTTAACAGACGTTGAGAAACTACAATATTTAAAAACAAGTTTAACCGATACCGCAGCTCACTTAATTGAGAACACAACACTTACTTCTGAAAACTTAACAAGGGCATGGAATTCATTATTGTCATTCTATGATAATCCTAGACTTCAAGTAAACACGGAATTACAAGCGATCTTTAAGTTAAAAGCTATGACAAAAGAATCTGCTAGTGAGCTAGAACATTTGTATACTACTTTTGTTCAACTTTACAGAACCTTACAAACGTTACAACGCCCTGTGGCAACGTGGGATGATATGATCGTTTTCATGATAACACAAAGGTTAGATTCGGAGTCGGTTAAAGCTTGGGAGAATAAACTAGGTTCGTCAAAGGTACCACCATCGTGGCCCGATCTTAATGAATTTCTGATTACTCGTCTCTTTACCCTGAGGGCTTATGAGAAATCTCGAGTAGGAAAAGGTGGTTGGAAGCCTCAAAAGGCTACAGCCAAAGCTCATTTCCAAGGAAAATCAGGTGATTCTTCCTCTTTCAAAGTCTTGAATTGTCCTATTTGTAATCAGAAACACTATATTGCAAAGTGTCCTAAATATGTTGATGAGACTGTTGCTCAGAAACTAGCACTAATAACTAAGCATAAATTATGCTTTAATTGTTTAGGAAAGCATAGAGTAGCTAACTGTAAGGTAACAAAACGTAGGACGTGTAATAGGAAGCACCACACAACAATACACAGAGCGGAGACTTATTCGTCAGCAAAAGATACGAAATTAGAATCAACAACACAATCGAATCCTGTCGCAACGGGACAGGACACAGCTAAGGTCTTACATTCAAATATAGATAAAACATGGTCTGCGCCATGTGTATTGTTGCCAACTGCGCAAGTGTATATAATTTCCGAAAAAGGTGAAGTTAGGAAGACTCGAGCTCTGCTTGATCAAGGATCGGATATTTTGTTGATTTCCGAGCGTATTGTGCAACAGCTTAAGTTACCTCGTACTCGTGCATCACTTATGCTAACCGGAATAGGTGAACAGAAATCTAATACAACTAAAGGACTTACATCGTTTAAAATGAATTCGCTTTTCGGACCTGAACTAAATTTGACTGTTTCAGCTTATATTCTGCCTAAACTTACTACCTCTATTCCATCAGTTAAATTGCAACCCGGTTCGTGGCCTCATTTGGAGGGAATTCGACTAGCCGATCCCGATTTCTTAAAGCCCGGTTCGATTGACTTGATAATAGGCGCGGACATTTATGGTTCTTTACTCGAAAGTAAACTAATAAAAGGTGATGTTGGAACGCCAGTAGCGCAAGCTACCAAGTTGGGCTGGGTAATTTCGGGACCAACTACTCTTGAAACTTCCTTAGTTAATAGACAAAGCTATCACGTGTCGATTAGCCAAGAACTTTACGATTTAGTTTATAAATTCTGGGAATTAGAGGAAGTTCCCTCATCGAAAATTCCAATACTTCCTAAAGAGGAACAGGATTGCGAGGATCACTTCCTTTCTACGCATAAGAGAGATGAAACAGGGAGATACATTATTAGACTTCCTTTCAAATCAAATCCGTCCAAACTTGGTAACTCAAAAGATAAGGCTTTGCGAATAATCAGGAGTTTAGCTGGCAGATTCAAGACAAATTCTAATTATTTTAAGCTTTACTCGGATTTTATGGTAGAGTATAGAAACTTAGGTCACATGCAGATAGTGCCTTCATCAGAATCGGAGCCCTCTCTGGTGTACTATCTCCCTCACCATGGCGTATTACGAGAACAGAGTCTGACCACTAAGTTGAGAGTTGTGTTTAACGGGTCGAGTCCAACATCTACGGGCGTGTCACTCAACGATTTATTGCACACAGGTGCTAAGTTGCAAATTGATTTGTTCGACGTAATTTTCTGGTTCCGCCTCTTTCTTTATGTTTTTATAGCTGACATTGAAAAAATGTTTAGACAAATAAAGGTAGATCCGTCGGATTGGGACTATCAGAGGATCTTTTGGTTAGATTCATTATTACAAATCACAACATTTGCGCTCACAACGGTTACTTATGGTCAGGTCTGCTCACCCTTCTTAGCCATACGTGCTCTCGTACAGTTGGTAAAGGATGAGGGGCATCGATATCCTTTAGCTATTCCAATCATGGAAAAAGGTAGATACGTAGACGAATTTCATGGCGGAGCTGATTCCATTCAGGAAGCTCAAAATAAAGTTGCTCACTTAGACGGGCTCTGCATGACGGGCGGTTTCTTGTTGAAGAAATGGATGAGCAATCACCCTGATGTTTTGGAAAACATACCACCCGATAGAAAGATTACATCTCATTCAATTTCATTTAATGAAGGTGAGACTGTTCACGTATTAGGGTTGTCTTGGAACGCTTTAACGGATTCGTTTGAATTCACACTCAAACTCCCTACATTAACAACTATCACGAAAAGGACTGTTATGTCTACGATTGCTAAATTTTTCGATCCAATGGGTTTTTGTCGCCTGTTACTATTGTCGGCAAGATATTTGTGCAAGAGTTATGGTCAATTAAGTTAGATTGGGATGACCCATTACCGGAAAAACTAATCCAAAAATGGACAGACTTTGTAAATAGTTTACACAATACACCGAAATTCGAATTTCCACGATGGATAGGTTGGACAGCTAGTTCACTTATTGAGATACACGGATACTGCGATGCCTCGCAACAGACTATGGCTGCAGTTGTTTTTGCAAGAGTAACATCGAGCAAAGGTAAAGTCACCGTCTGCTTTATAGCTTCAAAAACAAAGGTTGCGCCTTTAAAGAAGTTTTCTTCTTTGGTTATTGTTTACGCTCATGCTCGTACATTCCATGGAGGAGTTCAGGACACTCTTTCCTTCATTAGGAATAATTATTGGATAATAGGAGGTCGAGTCGTAGTTCGATCATTCATACTCAAATGTGTAGTCTGTACTCGGTTTTGCCAGGAAAGAGCACATCAAAGCATGGGTCAGTTACCTACTGAAAGACTAAACCCGTCTCGACCTTTCGAGCATTCGGGAGTGGACTACGCAGGTCCGTTTACTACAAAAACTTGGAAAGGTAGGAATGCAAAGACCTACAAGACTTACATAGCTTTGTTCGTTTGTTACTCGACTTCAGCTATACACTTAGAATTGGTTACGGACTACACAACTGAGGCTTTCTTAGCGGCATACAAACGTTTTACCTCTCGTCGAGGAATTTGTTCAACGTTATCTAGTGATTGCGGTACTAATTTCAAAGGTGCGGATGCAGAGCTTCGTAAGCTCTTTCTAGCAAGCTCCAAGGAGTCAGAAGAATTAGCTAAGCTTCTCGCAAGGGACGGAACGCAGTAGAAGTTCAATCCACCTGCTGCGCCTCATTTCGGAGGAAAATGGGAGGCAGGCGTTAAATCGGTTAAAACGCATTTGAACAAGGTAGTCGGTGATCAACTACTCACGTACGAAGAGATGAATACTTTGCTAATTCAGATAGAAGCTGTGTTGAATTCACGAC
>NW_020214141.1:0-1024 GCF_003070985.1 Temnothorax curvispinosus
TCTTGGATGCCATCTCGCGTCCCACCATTTGTGGTGGCAGGGGCCTTCGTGGCTGAGACGTCCTACGATTGAGTGGCCCGCTCAACGTGAACCGTCGTCTCACGACACGACACTCGAACAAAATTCGCGCGTCACCGCGCACATTGTAAAGCCGGTCGAAAAGTGGGATTTAGCGGCGCGATACTCGTCGTGGCCGAAATTAATTCGAGTCACCGCTTATATCCTTCGGTTCGCGTCTCGAACTCGCCGTATCAATACTAACGTCAACGAGGCGAATCCGCTCGCTCTCTCCGCGGATGAGTGCCGATTGGCACGAGACTTTTGGCTCAGACGAATCCAAGAGGAAGAATTTCCCGGTGAACGAGAAGCGCTCTTGAGCCAAAAGACGATCTCGTCGAAAAGCGCACTCATATCGCTCAATCCCTTTATCGGGGAAGATAAATTAATTCGCGTAGGCGGGCGGTTAGCCCACGCTCCGCTACCACTAACCGCGAAACACCCCATCATACTCTCCTCTCACCCTCTGGTCCTTTTGCTAGTCCAGCACGCGCATGTAAGGTCGCTTCACGCCGGCACGCAGCTCACACTCGCTACATTACGCCGGGACGTGTGGATTTTGCGCGCGCGAAATATAGTAAAGGCCGTAATTCACCGATGCGTAATATGCGCCCGCGAAAAAGCGGCAATTCCCACTCCGATAATGGGACAACTGCCTCACGTGAGAGTCTCCCCTTCCGCGCGCGCGTTTCAGCATTGCGGTCTAGATTACGCAGGCCCAATGCGTGTACGCCCGATGTCCGGGCGTGGAGTCTCAGCTCATAAGGCGTATATCACAATCTTCATTTGCATGGCCACGCGCGCCGTGCACCTCGAGATAGTGGACGGCTATTCGACTCCCGCGTTCTTAGGAGCATATTCACGGTTTTGCGCCCGACGAGGTCTCCCCGCGTCAATCTACTCCGACAACGGAACAACGTTCGTCGGCGCGGACCGCGAAATTCAAGGAGCGTTTCGCGCGGCCCTA
>NW_020214141.1:1124-12210 GCF_003070985.1 Temnothorax curvispinosus
GCCCCGCATTTCGGCGGGCTATGGGAAGCCGGAGTTCGAAGCGTGAAACACCACCTTCGACGAGTAGTGGGGGCTCACACCCTCACGTTCGAGGAATTCGCGACACTCCTGTGCAATATAGAGGCCTGTCTAAACTCCAGGCCGCTCGCCCCGCTCACCGATTCCGCTGACGAATATGAAGCGCTCACTCCCGGTCATTTCTTGATAGGCGCCGCGTTAACCGCGAGCCCCGAAGCCTCCGTGCTTCATCTTAATGAAAATCGGCTCTCGCGTTGGCAAGTGGTCCGTCAGACGACAGAACGGTTCTGGAAGCTGTGGCAAACCGATTACGTCAACACGCTGCAGCAAAGAGCCAAGTGGCGAAAATCTGGAAAGGAGCAAATCCGAGTAGGACAGCTCGTACTCCTTCAAAACCCGTTACTACCACCGTGCAAGTGGGAGTTAAGCCACATAATCCAATGTCACGCGGGCTCCGATAATGTCGTACGAGTCGTAACAGTAAAGACCGCAACGTCCGAATTCAAGCGGCCCGTTGTAAAAATCTGCGTATTACCAATCGATATCGAAAACGCCGAAACGCCGGCGTAACTTCGTACACCGTGCCCTATGCACTTATTCGAATCGCCCAAACTTAGCGACCGCCTCGAGCAACGCGCTAGTTCAGCCATGCGATTTCGAAACGAAGGTTTCGAGGCGGGCGGTATGTTGAGGATTCCCCCAATTTAGCAATGTAAAAATTATATCTTAAACCGTTATATGTACTGCAATATACGTTTCGTTTGCTTCTCACGCGAAATGCTCGATAAGTTCGGAACCGCCGGAAAAAGCCGAGCCGCGCCGAAGGCGAGCGCGCGTCAGCATCCCCACGCGGCTCGCCCGACCGCCGGCCTCCCTTCCAACGAACCCGCCGCGCCGCGGTATATAAGCCGGTGCTCCGACAGGAGCCGAGACTTCGTCTTATCTCCGGCTCTCTGCTGCCTTCGACGAAGCCTACCCTATCCAACTTCCTAGGGCGACACATAAAACGAGGTCCGGTGCTCCGAGTCTCGACTGAGTACTCTCAGGTGTCCCCGAATTCCAGCCTACCAAACCGACGATCACGATTCCGCGGGGTCGAGCACGCTCGGTCTCGTTGCGAGCCCTCTCGCTGTCGTGACCCCGGTGCTTAATTCGCTTCCTGCCGTATGTACCTACCGCGTCTCTGTAGGCATCGGACGTTAGACCGTGTTTCGCAACTCCGTCACACCGCGACAATTGCATCCGCGATACCGTCTATCGTTTTTACCGCTGTTCATTGCGCATTTATGTAAATCGCACTTCAAAATTACGCATACTACAAGTCACAACGCGTCGAGTGCATTCGCACTAATTTCTTTGTACATCTCGCGTTTCGTCAGTTTCGTTTTGTTATATCGAATAAAGTTTATATGTATTATAAATTAATTGCTGTCTTTTGGGCCTTCCACTCAACTTCCTAACAAGCGATCGAGTCCGCGGTTAACTGAAACCCCGGTCGTCTCATAGTTAAAGGGCTGAACGAAGCCACTCGCAATTATCTCGCGTTCTCGCGGAACGGATTCGGCGATTCGTTCGGCGCGTTTATTGCGCGCCCGAACAAAGGTAATAAATAAAAATTTTACTTTTTTATTTAGTGGCTGTCTATCGTTACTATTGAATCGCAATAGTATTTTTCCATAAGAAACCATTCGTCAATAGTTTTCGTGAATAGTTACTATTGGAAAATACTTAAGCTCTGTGTCCACGATACAAGAAATTGGACAAAGAAATTGAACCAAGTTCTTTGCGCAAAAAGCAATGTCTTGTATAGAAACAGATGGCGCTGCGATAGAAAACTGTGATGGAAATAATCGATTCTGGCTGCGGTCCACTTGACGCTACAAATACTTCGGAGCATTTTTCTTCTCCTTCTTTCTTCATTGAAAGCATTTGTAGCGTCAAGTGGACCGCAGCCTCTATTAACCGCCCGGTGCCAGTAACCTCAAAAAAGAAAGAAGGATCAAGATGATGCACGAAACGATGTGTAGGTTACTTTAATTAGGCTACTTTAATTATTTATGCAAAAAAATGTTATTGCAACATTTTTATAATAACGTCATCTGTTATGTATTTTGATCAGATTTCTAACATATCTTTGTATATACATATATAGAAATGTTCCACATGGGACACTTCCTACATCTCCGAGTGAAGAAGGTGATGCTGCACAAGAATCGCGTTCATCATTGCCTGCAAATCGTTACATCTCCGATTAGTGTTCTTATACCACGCAATTCGCATGTTCAACAACGAAACGATTCAACATCTTCATGAGTTTCGTGGCAATTGGTAACAGGGACTGGTATTTTATGTAGTTCCACGATTGCTAATGCTCCACGCCTGGACAACGTATCAACGCTCGATTCAGATTGTAACCCATCACGTGCTACTTGCCATAGAGTCTGGCGTACACCGTAAGAACATAGCGCAAACGTAAATAACGATACACAGTGAGTATTAAATACGTGAAACTTGAATACGAACTGGATTGCTTGCTTATACGTTTTATAGTCCTGGAAAATAACGTATATACAGTTTCAGATGCTTGTGACGATTTTGAAGAATAAATAGCTCAACGACAATGAACAAATTAAAAAGGTTGTTAACTCTTGCAACTATTGCTATGGCTGTAGAACATCATGAAAAGCAGCAAAAAGAACGAGAAAAACAAAAGCGACGATGAACACGGAGATGATGGACAAGAGAATGGATTCTACGAAGACAACGTCAATTAAGAGGATCGCTTCATTTAGCACACAGTGAACTTCTCCATGAAGATGTTGAGTCTTTTCATTCATTTTTCAGGATGGATCCGCGTTTATTTAACATTTTATTGGATAAAGTATCTCCATTTATTCAAAAACAAGACACAATTATGCGACAATGCATTCCGCCGAGTCAAAGATTATCTATAACTTTACGATACTTGGCAACTGGAGAATCATATCGGAGTCTAGAATTCACAACAAGGATACCTACTTGTACCTTATCACGTATCATACCTGAAACGGTCAGAGTAATCTACGAGGTACTAAGAGATGAGTATTTGAAGGTAAATATTTAAACGATAATTTTTATTTTCTAGTACAAAATACATCAAGAATACTTAACGTAAAACACATAATATTATAGATTCCAGATACAGAAGATGAGTGGAATCGTGTTGCTGAAGACTATATCACACAATGGGATGTGCCAAACTGCATCGGTGCATTAGACGGCAAACATATTCAGTTTAAAGTTCCTCTGAGCCAAGGATCGTTGTACCGTAATTATAAAGGAACTGACAGTATAGTTCTTCTGGCACTAGTAGATGCGAATTACCTGTTTCTGTACGTAAATGTCGGAGTAAATGGGCGAGTGGTGATGGCGGAGTTTTTCGAGACAGTGATTTATCTCAATTACTAGAGAGTCCTGCAAATCTACTGAATATTCCATCAAATAAACCACTTCTTGGGATGACTGAACCAATGTCATATGTTATTCTAGCGGATGCTGCTTTTCCTCTTTGCAACAATATTTTAAAGCCGTATCCATTCCGAAACATGACGCATAGTGAACGCATTTTCAATTATAGACTTTCTAGGGGTCGTAGAGTTGTAGAAAATGCTTTTGGAATTTTGGCAAACCGATTTTGTGTACTGCAAACTGTAATTTACTTACCGGTTGAGACAGTACAAAATGTAACTTTAGCTTGCTGTGCATTGCATAATTTTATAGGTAAAGCAGCATTTAATGAAATAACAAATGTCAAAGACATCAATTTTGACTCATCAATATATAATAATCAGTTACAAAGTCTACATGTAACTAATGTTCGTCCAAATCGAAATTCTCTTCATGTACGTTCAACGTTTAAACAATATTTTAATACAGTCGGTTCGGTTTCTTGGCAAGAAAATATGGTACAATAATATGAGTAATGAGATATAAGTAATTTATAATGAAAAGGCTCCACAAACTTGAAGAAACGCATATACGCCCGCGTATAAATATATAGTATATATTTTAGTATAATTATATAAATATATATAATAAGTAATATAAGTATATAATAATAATAAGTATATTAAGTATAAAATTAAGTATAACTAGTATATTATATAATAGTAAGTGTATCAGTAATAAGTAATAAATAATAAGTATATAAGTAATGAACTAATGAGATGTAAGAGATATAAGTAATGAGAATTAGCTCAGGTATATTGAAACAATAATTAGGTCGTCAGAATAATTGTAGACATATAGCTCCAATATAGTTATACTTTTTATTTTTTAATACCATTTTTTACAAAAAACTTTGTTCAGCATAAGTGAGCGGCATTGTGAGGAAAAAAACGAAGAAACATTAAAATTTGAACATATATGTAAAAATAAAAATAAATAAATGTAATCGATATAGTTTGAAGTTATTGTTAATCATTTTCATTGCACAGCACTGTCTATATCCTGCGCTTCTTAAACGAGATTTAAAATATTAACTTGTAGTCTCCGTAAACGTCGTCCGTCTTTTATGCACTGCATTTCTGACTTCAAAAATAATAGCCAATGATGAAGACCAGCGTCTTCTTCCTTTTCTTCCTGTTTCTGATCATCTTTCTTTATGTCTTTCAACGCAGCGTTGATGTTTGTCCAAAATGCTTCGCTAGTATTTTCGTTTGGTTCTACTTTTTTTCTTTTGCTTCCTTTACCCGATGTGAGCTGCGAACTTGACGCACTGGAAGTTTCAGAATGCACACTCTGTGTTTCGATCATTTCTTCTGTTTCATTTATGTGGAATAGACGTCGTTGCTGAAGAATTTGTAGTCTTGATAGGGGTTGAATTACAAAAATCTGTAAAGTAAGACTTTATAGTCATGGCTTGTTGCAAAATAAAATAGATTAGTGCGTAAATTTATGTTATACCAGTAATTTTTGATACATATTCAAATAAATAATGGATTTAATTTTACCTTTTCTTGATATATTGTATTATGGCTGTTATTTGATCTCAATACTTGTTGTACATCCGTGAAAAATAAGTCATCTATATTCTCATCGTTTTCGCATTCTTGAGAGGATGTAGAAGTATCAACATATGATTTTGCGACAATATTTTTTGATACAGAGGATTCGCCTTTTCTGGATGCTACATGAGGTGCCAAGAAACTTAATTCTTCAAATAGCCACCAAGTTGGTTTATACGTCGTCTGCACCAGCTCCGCTCGATTTAGATTTTTGAATTTTATTAATTTGCTCCAAGTATTGTGTTCTTAAATTAGCAATTTTTTTCTTTATTACATCTACGGTAACCACACAACCACTCAGTTCGAGAAGCTGCTCAGCTATTGTTTGCAGAGCTTTCAATCTTTTATCTCGATTATGATAATCTCCGCTTTTTTGTTAAGTCCACAGATCCTGAAATTATTACAATATATGTATAGTATAAATATAATAATATAATATAATAAATGTATGTATATATAATATATATATATATATGTATATATACAACATTATATATATATGTGTGTGTACACGTATGCATTTCGTATCATCGAACATTTTTGAAATATGTGAAAAATATCGTTTCACAGGATTGTCCTCCATAAGAAACGAAGTGACACGCAACGATATCACTCGCGCGTGTCATCAGTTTTGCACGCTCTTTCGCTGCGCAAAGACTCGCGTTATTTTATGCCGATAGAAATATTTTGAAAATAAAACAAAGCAACGATTCAATCGACGTTGAATAATTATCGATTACGATAATATTGAATGCAATTCAATCGTTATATTTGTTTTTTCTCAAAGTATCCTCGTGAAAATAACAGTACTGAAATAAAATTTGACAACGTTTAACAGTGGACGTCCATGTGCTACGTGGGTATTTACGTACCTATTTCCGTACTTGAAAATCGCGGCACAATGTTTTCATTTACGTGAGCGAAGAATTTTTTGATTGCGGCACATTTGTCTGACCTGCTCCAACATGTCGCGGTACTTGTTACCGAATTCTTCGCTGTGCAATCCGTCGCACAGCTGAAGGAGTCGGTAGCGCAGTTGCGCAGGCGTAAAAATTGCGAACTCGGGGATCGAACTTATGAGAGGTTCCCACGACGATAAGGTGTTGGGGGTAAACGTCGTTAGGGCGTGTCTCATTATCAGTAGGTCCATGCGAGACGTAAAGTCGCGTATCGTCATTTTTGGACCGGGCCTTTTTTTGGATCCGGTCGAGGTGGCCGAGGTAGTCGAGTCACCGACGCTTATACTTTTCGACGTCGACGGTGAGGCTGCTGCTTTTTTCAGTCTTTTTGAACCTCTCGAGGTCAAGGTGGCCGAGGTGGTTGAGTCACTAGCTGATTTTTTTATCGGCTCGCGTCTCGGTAAAGCTGGCGGTGATGACGGACCAGGTGCATGGCCATTCGACTTGGCTGGCGTTTGGATCGGTAGTCCTTTGGACAGTCTCCGGGTCGAAGTGGTCGAGTCATCGATTTCTTCTTCGATCGTTGGTAAGGCTGCTGATGCTGCTGCTTTAAAACGCTTTGAGCGTCTCAAGGTCGAGCTGTCCGTGGTGGTTGATGAGTCATAACCGGTCATTTTGACTTTCGGCAATATCGGCGGCGGCGACGGCGTTTGCGACGTTGTTGACCAATATCCGCGCACCCACCACGCACGGCCATCTGACTCTTTTTTGGACGAGACGCTCACGTGTTCTGTCGCAGCAGCAGCAGCAGCAGGACGACTACCAGTGGCGGTGGTAGCGAGAGGCTGACATTCGTTTTTTTCGGGCGACGGTACGACGAACGTTCCCATCGTTCCTCTCCATCTCTTACCAGCTTTTCGACGGAGCGCTTTATATTCGTCCAACGGGTCGTGTTTTCTTTTTCTACTGATTCTCGGAGGTCGCGGTTGAGAATCGTCTCTCGTCGACATCGGCGGCGGCGGCGACGGCGTTCGCGACGTTACTGACCAATATCCGCGCGCGCACCCCGCACGGCCATCCGACTCTTTTTCGGATGACACGCTCACGTGTTCTGTCGCTACAGCAGCAACAGGACGACTACCAGTGGCGGTGGTAGCGGGAGGCTGATATTCGTCTTCGTTGGGCGACGGCGCCTTCGCTTCTTCGACTTGGTTGATGGACTCGGGGAAAAACGTTGTTTTTCCTCTCCTACCCGGAGGCCGCGGCTGAGAATCGTCTTCTCTCGTCGACATCGGCGGCGGCGACGGCGCCGCCGTTTCTTCGACTTGGTTGGACTCGGGAAAAAACGTTGTTTTTCCTCTCCTACCTGGAGGCCGCGGCTGAGATTCGTCTTCATCGTCTGTAATTTCTATTATCGTCGTCGTCGTCGTCGTCATTAATGGCTGTGATAACGGCAATTGTGGCTGTGGCGACGGTGGTGCCGCAGCAGCGGGAGGACGTTGACAACTACCGCTAGTTGCAGCGTTAGCAGAAGTCGTTAATGGCGGTGATAACGGCAATTGCGGCTGTGGTGACAGTGGTGCCGCAGTAGCGGGAGGACGTTGACGACTACCGCTAGTTGCAGCGTTAGCTGAAGTCGTTAATGGCGGTTGATCGTCGTCGTCGTTGTCGTCGTCGTCGTCGTTGTCGTCGTCGTAGTAGTCGTCGTGAGTTTCGCGACCGCGTCTTTTTTCGCGGCGTATCATTCGTAGTCGTGTCCTGACATTTCGTACCGTTATCGTTTGCCTGTCTTTTTTTATTACGCACCACGCGTAGTACTCCCCGGGCCATTGTATGACGTTCATCGGAAATACGTCCACGTGGTTCGCTATAAAAGTTGTCAGTAATTCCAGAAATCTAAATTCGTCGTCTATTCGTACCGTCATTCGCGCGACGCGCGCGAATGGTGTATTGGCGTCTAGGATGGCCTGCGCGATTCTCGTTGCTGAATACACGTTGTGGATTATAGCGCGAAGATTTAACAATGGGTGGGATTCGTATTCCGTCAAAAATGTTCTTAATTTGAAAGCCTTTCGTAATGTTCAAAGTAATAATTTATCAGCACGTTCCTATCGTCGTTCGTTAACGTGTCATTGCCCACAAATTGCGAGTACGCCCACGACGCGTACAGCGCGACGATGTATCTCATCGCTCGCGTTGTTTCGTCCTCGTTCGGCACCCCCTCAATCGTTTCTATTTCACGCGTCACGTTTAGCGCGTGTCGCATAACATTCGTGAAGCAAGATCTTATCGCGCTCGTGTACAAGGGATAAACGAAATCGTCCGTCGGGTCGTCTAACGGACGCAATTGTACCATACCCCTATCGACGGAGGTGTTTTCGCGTCCGTTTAGGAACATGTTTCCCGTGACCTGATAGTTGTACACGGGATTTATTCCGTGCGCGAAGTACATTCCGCGGAAAGCTGCCCGTACTGCGCGGCTTGTCGTTGCGGACGGTGTCCATACAGCCGTCGCGTATTCCGGGTTTTCGAACCGGGCGATTTGTCCCATGTATTGGAGAGATCGTCCGACGCACTTTCGGGTATGTCTTCCCCAATTGTGCATTTTGTAAATAAGGTTTAGCGTGAACATCGCGCGCGTCGTTATGCACACGCGGTGTAAGTGGAACACGCCGCGATTTTCCAAGTTGTCCGACAGGGTGTCATGAATTCTGAGACTATCGAAAGTCAAAACCTCTTCTATTCTTAGCGCCGGAGCATCTATCACGTAATTATCGACGTACGCGAGAAAGTCCGTCACGCACTGCCGATATTGTTTTTTGATCATGGAGAAGGTTTTCCCGCCGTGGGCGAATCCGCGGCAGATCGCGTACGCCGCCGTAAACCCGGAATTCATCAGGCGTGCCATTTTGGCCGCCGAGCAGTACGCCTGCATGTATGTGACCGGGGTAATCCCTCGCTCCGGGGCGACGCTAGCGTCGAAATAGCCGTAATCGGCGGTAAAACCGACGCAATATTTGTGCGTCGATTTGTACGACAGTTTAATGCCATTCGCGGTAAGACCAACGAGAGAATCGTTGCGCCCGGTGCCGGACAGTTTTACCAGTAACGCGGTCTCAGGTTCGGTCGATCGGTAAACGTCGACTCGGTGAATCTGCACGATGTCGACGTGCGGATGGTCGACATGGACCATGCGATCCAGCATCCGTTGCGCGATATCCTTCGGAAGGCGCATGCCATGCTCGTACATGTAGAATCGGACGTACGACATGCCGCACGTGTTGATCAAGTCGTGGCATATTCGCAATCGTTCGCTCAACAGTGTAGCGAACCTGCGAAAATCTACGTACATGACGTTGTACGTCCGATCTACCTCGTCCGCGACGTATTTTATGCCCGCTCGCGCCGTTTCCGTCCGCGTCGGAAGTTCTCGTGCCGCGCGTACAACGATGCGCTGGTTAAATGTGGCCGCTGCACGCCGCAATTGCTTGTCCTCGTCGCGGTTCGTTGTTCGCGGAACACCGTGAAAGAATTCATTTTCCCGGTCTAGCTGGAACAACACGTACACGGACAGGAAGTCTATTTTTCTCAGTTCGAATTCGTAGAACTGGCCGCGCTTGTCTACTTCATCGCCGTAGCGGACGGCGAACGCCGGTTCGCGTACGGGCGGACGAAATTGGTCTCTTTTCGCGATGTATCTAGTTAATTTCGTGTTTTTCACTTTTGGCTTTATATGTATTTTACAGATTACGTTGCATTTAAATGGCTCTAGCGTCCTGCTAACCACGATCAACGAATCTATATCGCTGGTCCTATCGTAACTCCTTGGGTCGTTGACGTTTAGGACGGTGGGATTGAGCCGTCTTATCAGTGGGTGACGGGGGTCGTCGTCGTCGTCGTCGTCTTCGTCGTCGCTGCTAAATCGCGAAGTTTGCTCATCCCTATTCCTCGTAACCGCTTCTTCCTCGTCATCCAAAATGTTAATAATCGACGAACTGTCAACTTCGGAGTTGTCGGATACGCCGATCGGTTCGTCGGTAACGCGGACGTTTTCGGACGGGCGCGATCGAGAGGAGTCGTCGGATATGACGATCGGTTCGTCGGTGACGCGTACGTTTTCGGACGGGCGCGATCGAGAGGAGTCGTCGGATATGACAATCGGTTCGTCGGTGACGCGTACGTTTTCGGACGGGCGCGATCGAGAGGAGTCGTCGGATAGGACAATAGGTTCGTCGGTGACGCGAACGTTTTCGGATGGGCGCGATCGAGAGCTCACGCTTACGCGACCGCTTACCGGCGGTTCCCGCGTTCCGGGAAGAGGCGGCAGTATCCCGTGTAATCGTAAGAGCTCAAGGGCCCTTCGAATACGTTCGTGTCGATCGCGGACGATCAGGTGGCGGACAAATAGCTGCTGAAACGATTACCTGTTGCGTTATGATCGGCAATCGTCGTTGCGGTGTCGGCTGCTGCTGCTGCTGCTGCTGCTGCTGCTGACGCTGCACTTGGTAACGCTGATAGCGTTCCTGCGCCGTTTCACAATATTGGTCTATCGCGTCCACGTTTGGAATAAACGGCGGCGGCGGCCGCCGCGGCAGCGGCAGGTACATAATTCTAGCACGACGAAGCACATTATCCACCGTCGTTGTCGATGGATCGTCGTGGACGAGCGCCTGGGTCTCGCCAACAACGCGACCCTCCGGTGGGCTCAGTGGATAATTGGCGTCGCACATATTTCGCGCAATCGCAACACTCGCGGGTGTCCACAAAAGCGTTCAACACAAAAGCACTGTCAACGCGAGTGTCACTCGATCCGCGCGTTACGACGTTACTCCGGTAACGTTCCTGCGGCAAGTCTGTAAAAAAATGTCAATTTTCGCGCAATCGCAACACTCGCGGGTGTCCACAAAAGCGTTCGACACAAAAGCACTTTAGAAGCACTGTCAACGCGAGCGTCACTCGATCCGCGCGTTACGACGTTCCTCCGGTAACGTTACTGCGGCAAGTCTGTAAAAAGAAATGTCAATTTTCGCGAAATCGCAACACTCGCGGGTGTCCACAAAAGCGTTCGACACAAAAGCACTTTAGAAGCACTGTCAACGCGAGTGTCACTCGATCCGCGCGTTA
>NW_020214141.1:12310-14396 GCF_003070985.1 Temnothorax curvispinosus
CACTTTAGAAGCACTGTCAACGCGAGTGTCACTCGATCCGCGCGTTACGACGTTTCTTCGGTAACGTTCCTGCGGCAAGTCTGTAAAAAGAAATATCAATTAGTGACAAAGCATTCTTTAATTTGGAAGACCGTAGCGTTAAATTTGCAATACATTTGCGCGTATTTCAAGTTGCGACAAATATCCAGCATTTTTCACCGTTAACTCGATTCATTTACATATATATTCGACAAGTTTTTATACGAATGTATCAGTTTTCAATAACGAATAATTTTATTCAAGTTCTTTTTTATTAATCGGTAAAACAACATATGTTAAATTATCAAAATTTACATAAACACAAGGTGTTGTAAGAGCATTAACAGGAATAACATAGAAATTAGAGATTAGAGATTCGTACGACATATTATTATCTATATATTTCAATATTTACAATTATATTTCAAATACAGTCACTTTTGCCAAACTTGAAATATATATCTATTGCATTTCTAGTACAACGAGTGTACACCAGTTCAGCTATACATATGATACGAAATATTCGCAGTAACTTCAGACTCGAAACAGCTTTGAATTTGTCGCAAATGTATGCTGCGCATCATTCATTTATTTTAAATGACATCTTGAAATATAGAACAAAGAATTTATTTATATAAGAATTATGCCTCAAGTAAAAAAGTTTGTATTGATTCGGTGGCTTTAAAGCGAGCAAAAAAATGTAGTAAAATTATCAGTGATACCCAAGAAAGACAGACATATAGACAAAATTGTAAAACTAACATGGAAATATTTTAAAACACAGAAAGAAACAAAGGTTCCGGCTAAAATTCTTGTTATAAGCGGTAAGTTATTATATTTATAATATTCATATTAACCCTTAAACACTTTGGATTTTTTGTGTGCGTATTTCTTCAAATACTGAGAAAGAAGAAGCTGCTGAATCAAAAAACTATTTCTTAATCAAAACTGCCACGTTTTGATATATAGATACAATGGTTTATTTTTTGAAAATAAATATTAAATTAACAAGTATTTAATTTTAACAAAGATTTAACGAACTGTACCATTTGTATATCGTAACAGTAATACATTTTTATGAATAATATACGATTGGAAAATAAAACGAATAATATAATTATAATATGATTGAAAAAATACAAGTAAATATAGTACGGTTAGTCAAATCTATCAAGTAAATAAAATATTTTGTTTGTGCAAAAAATATCAATTGACATGATTAACTGAATATTATATTTTATTTTGTATCAAGCGTAATAAGTAAAAGGATTACCATGTTCTTTAGAAAGCGATTATTTAATCCGTTTATAACTTATTTATTCACAATTTTAATAAATATAAATATTTGTAATCAATTTTGCATCATCTTGTTAATTATATTAATTTTCCTCGACATTATTACTTATTTGGATCAATTATACATTAGATAGCACAATAAAATTTACTATTTCCTAAATTCAATGTATCAATAAAATCATATTGTTGTAAATTACACAAATTTGTTAATATTATTATGCTTGTCTTAAATACGAAATAATTAAATTGAAAACGTGATTGTGAATTATACGTATTTAGTCAGGTTAACTTTGTTGCGTTTGCATTTCGATATTACTGTGTGGATGTGCTGCAAGCTGCAAACTGCAAGATATCGTGCCTTCTTCCGTTCAATGCAGAAATGCCAAAAACGTTGCACGTTTCTATACAAGTAGTTACTTTTATTTCTCGTTTTTCTTAGGTCAAAAAATTAATAGTACGAAGAGACTACTCGCTCTAAATGAAGAATTAATAAAACAATTAATTCCTCAAATAGGATTGCGAGCAGGTTTCCTTAGTAGTTGGAAGCGTCTAGCAGTAAGTGAGTCTGCTGTTCAAGGAGAGGTATTATCAGCAAAGCATCTAAATCCAACTAATTTTACATTTCAACCCTTCCTTAATAATCAGTTTTTTTTTATAGATTAATACGGTCGTACTTATATTAAATTAAAACTAATGCTCATGATTTTTATTTACAGACTTGTAAGGAGTCTCTTTCCGTAGCAATTACAGACGACATACCTGATAATACCGA
>NW_020214142.1:0-668 GCF_003070985.1 Temnothorax curvispinosus
ACGAATTCCTCGATTCCTCGGCTCGGCTGGCCTACCTCGATCGAGTGGGGATCGCCCCACTTCTCGCTATCGCCGGACACCTGCTCCAAGGAACGGCAGCTGTGTCAATAGCCTCGTGAATGGTCTTATTGTCTCGCGCGCAAACACCTTTTGTTCACAGCCGTACATCTGGCCAACATCTGTATTTACTCGCTACGCAGTAGCGCAAATACTTCCGCATTCCGCGCGCTTTCACTTTTCGCGCAAACATGTTTACGCTCGACGAATCGAATCTTGGAACGATCCAGAAGATTCTACATGTTTTTGCTCGTTACGATTTCCTATGCTAGGTTCTATCGCGGGTTCGTCCTCGCGGTGATGCTACGCCTCCACCTCGCGTTGCCGCCTTTGCCGCGCCGCACTCGGAACCCATCGATAATTGATGGATCGGCTACCCGGTGTTTTCGCATTACACTCCTACGCGGATAATCCGATTCCGCCTACGGTCGGCTACTTCGCTTTGCCGCGCTCGGCTTGCATCGAAACTCGCTGGATATATTGCCCGGCGGTTCCGCTCCGCGCTTCTATGTCGATAATTCGATCCTGACTACGGTCGGCTATTCTGCTTTACCGCGCTCGGACCGCATCGAAACTCGCTGGATACGTTATCCGGCAATTCCGCTTCGCGC
>NW_020214142.1:678-2171 GCF_003070985.1 Temnothorax curvispinosus
ACATCGATAATCCGATCCTGCCTACGGTCGGCTGTTCTGCTTTACCGTGCTCGGATCGCATCGAAACTCGCTGGATACATTACCCGGCAATTCCGCTTCGCGCTTCCACATCGATAATCCGATCCTGCCTACGGTCGGCTATTTCGCTTTACCGCGCTCGGATCGCAGCGAAACTCGCTAAATGGATTACGTTGGATCTACGCGTCATGCTGCTGCATCGGTGAGCCGATTTCGTCATCGGTTGGCGCTTTCGCCCTACCGCGCTCGGAACTCATCACAACTCGCTGAGCGGAATACTTGGTATCCATGCATCGCGCTCCTAGATTGCTAAGCCGCTCCCGTTGTCGGTCGGCCAATTCGCACTCCCGCGCTTGACACTCATCGCAATTCGCTGAGTGAAATGCGCGGCGTCTATGCATCGCGCTCCCGGGTTGCTGACCCGGTCCTGTGGTTGGCTCGCAATTTCGCGTTATCGCGCTTGGAACTCATCGCAACACGCTGAGTGAAACACGCGGCGTTTATACATCGCGCTCCTAGTCTGCTGAGCCGGTCCCGTTATCGGTCGGCCATTTCACACTATCGCGCTTGAAACTCATCGCAACATGCTGAGTGGAATACGCGGCGGCTATGCATCGCGCTCCCAGTCTGCTGAGCCTGTCCCGTGGTTGGCTCGCAAGTTCGCACTACTACGCTTGACACTCATCGCAACGCGCTGAGTAGAATACACGGCGTTTATGCATCGCGCTCTTAGTCTGCTGAGCCGGTCCCGTTATCGGTCGGCTATTTCGCACTATCGCGCTCGGTACTCAGCTTAACCCGCTGAGTGACACACGCGGCGCTTATGCATCGCGCTCCTTGCTTGCTGAGCCTATCCCGTTGTCGGTTTGCCCGTTCGCGGTATTGCGCTCGGTACTCATCATAACCCGCTGAGTATAGTCCGCGGCGTTCGTGCATCATTTCCCTAAGCTACTGACCCGGTCGGTTCGCCAGTTCGCACTATCGCGCTCGGAACTCATCATCTTTCGCTTAATATTAATCGAATACGCTCGCGTCTATTTTTATTGACGAAGTCATTGCGTTTTATTTATTCATTTCTTTACATAGTTAACTTATCGGCCCGCTGGCCTCGAGCTTCTTCAGCGGCGCCTCCGCTCCCCGTTTCTTCTTTCGTCTGGTCGTCGGTCAGCGAAGCGCTTCGCCTTGTTCGCGTGTCATCCCTCCTGCCGCCAACTTCGTTGCATCGCCGCACTTGGATGATCGGCACTCTCGTCATCGGTAGCGAGCGTATGGCCCATTCCTGTCGCTCGCGTTTGATCATCTCCCTCACGGCCGCCGTAAGTCCCGGCATGATCAATTCGACGATTGGCTCGGTGGCTGTTGCTCGGGCGTTGGTCGGTTGATGCAGCTCAGCGCACGGCTGCAAGGTTAGGTTAAGTTAGTTTAGGTTGTAGCCGGACGGAGGATCGACATTAACCACACGCCCTCGAGATCAT
>NW_020214143.1:0-1448 GCF_003070985.1 Temnothorax curvispinosus
GTAACGGACTTCCTGACGTGCTTAAACACCCTTTACGATCGGTTATCGCCGCCGTGGCGCGAGGAGGAGAAGGTCGGATACGCGCACCGACACATGCTGCCCCGGTTGCAGACTTTAATACCTCGGGACGCGATAGACAATATGGACGCGCTCGAACAATGGGCTGCGCGTGCGGAGGCTAGCTGCCGCGCCGCACAGAATTATCGTGCTCCGCTTCCGCCGGAACGGTCCTTCTTCCCGGATCTCGCTTACCGAACGCCGAAGGGCGCGAACCGACAGGGGGGCGGGAAAAATTGCGATACCGTGGCTGCTCTCGGCGTGACTAACGCAAGTTCGAGCGGAGCGGGGGCGGGCGCGAAGAGGGCCAATGCCCGCGGGCCGAAAGAGAATACCCCGGCCGTGACTGCCGCATCTGCGGCGAATGCGCCGAGCACCTCATCGGTCACCGCGAACGCGACGCAGGCCGCAAAATGTTGGAATTGCGATTCGACTGGGTATTTCGCGCGAGATTGTAAGGCCCCGCCGCGTAAACACTGTTATCGGTGTGGAAAGGCCAAATACACCACCCGCACTTGCCCGACGTGTTCGGGAAACGAGTAAAGGAGTCGCGAACCAGGGGCGACCCGACTCCTACCCCCTCCGCCCCTGAAAAGTCGTTACCGATAGGGCACCGCGATGCCGCGTATAGCGCGTTTAACGAACAGGGAGGCTCGGCCTCTCTCAAGTTTCTGCGCATCCAAATCAAGGGATTTGAGATCAACGCTTTAGTAGACTCGGGTTCTAGCCGTACGTTCGCGGGGCCGGAACTTATCGCATTAATTAAGCAGCTTGGTTTTAAGTTCAATCCGGCCGGCGGCAGGCGCGTGACGACCGCGACCAATCAGACGGCGAAAATAAGGGGGGAAGTAAGGGTCCCGATTAGCGTGCACGGCAAAACATTGAACCTGAGAGTTCACTCACTACCGACATTAGCGTTACCGTGTATATTGGGTGTGGATTTCCTGACGGCATTCGGAGTAAATATCAATTTCGCGAACGGTACTTGGAATTTCGTTGAGGATTCCTTGCGATCTTACCCTTTCGAGAAGGGATCTTCTAGCTCTCTCGCGAGCGTTTGGGTGATAGTGGCCGGAGATGACAACGTGGATATCGAGCTAGGTCAATCGGGGGAGGGGGAAGGGACGCGAAAGCCAGAAGCGTCGCCTCGTTTGCTGCGGACTAAGCGAGTTAACTCCCGAACAAGACAAACAGTTGCAATCGTTCCTAAAGTCACAAATTGCGGGAAGTACGGAGGAACTCGAAGCCACCACGTTGACCGAGCATAATATTGATGTAGGAGACCACCCTCCAATTCGGCAACGTTGTTACCCCGTGTCACCGAAAATAAAAGAAGCCATTTAAGAGGAAGTAGATCGCCTACTAAAGGCCGGTATAATAGAGCCGTCGCA
>NW_020214144.1:0-4790 GCF_003070985.1 Temnothorax curvispinosus
TATTAAATATATATATATATATCCTGACAATATACTAAATGTGTACAGTTAATTTATCAGAAGTGGGATACAAACTAAATTATTAACTTTCGGGCGAAATAATAATCACGTGAGTGTAGGGGACGTATAGAGTTCCGTGCGCGTGATCGTGCGGTGTAAGCCATGGTATACGTTGTGTTGGAATTCAAGGGCATGGCTGATATATATTTTGATGGAACAAAAGGACATTGAAAATTTAACGATAAATCAATTGAGATCATTGGCTTCGCGACTTAAATTAGGAACGAAGGGCTCTCGCGCAGCAATTATAATTCGAATAATAGACTTTTATACGGAAAACGGGTGGCCAAAGAATATGGCTCAATTTTCGGGACGCAGTGGTGATGTTGGCAGAAACTTGAAGGAGACAGAAAATGAAAATGAGCAGCAGAAAGGAGCAGGACATCCCGATATGTCTGGTTCAGTAGGAAAGGAAGATTTGAATCCGCAACATATTGTTAATGGTATTCCAGCCGTAGGGAATGGCAATGGTCAAGGAGTGAATTTTGCATTGAATATGCAAGAAATCGTGCAAGCGGTGGTACAAGTAATGGAGGAGAGGCAGCGGATGCGAGATGGATCGGCAGGATCTTTTTCAACCACTAGAAGCGTAAGCTCTTGTATAGAAGTTGATACGTCAAATGTAAACTGGCAACAAATTAAATTTGCAACAAAGTTGATCCCTACATTTGCGGGAAAGGACGATGAAAATGTCATTAGATGGCTGGAAAGAATTTCGTGTGTGGCTCGTATGTATAAGTTTAAAGACGAAGTGTTGGTGCTGGCGGCAGTTTCGCAATTAAAAAATCGAGCGCAGGACTGGTATAACAGACAACCAATGGAGGACGTGGCAACTTGGGAGGATTTCAAATTTCGCCTGCGCAGTTATTTCGAAGTAAAAGAATCGTATACAGCAACGCTCGCAAAAATCGGACAAAGAATTTGGAAAACATACACAGAGAAATTTGTAGACTATGCTGAGGATAAACTGGGATTAATGCAGAACCTGTCTTTGACAAAAAGAGAGAAAATTGAATTGTTGGCGGATGGCGTGAAGGATTCAACTTTGAGAAAATTGGTACTAAGTACGTGGATAACGAACATTCCAGACTTTATCGAACATGTTCGTCGAATAACAGAGAATTCCGCTTTGCCGAGAAGAGTTGATACAGGCGTGCGATTTGGAGGTCATAGTCGAGTTCTAAATAGAAACACCGCAGATAGAAGCGATACACCACAACAGGCTTCAACGGAGAGAACGTGTTTCACCTGTAAACGACCAGGGCATATTTCGAGGGATTGCAGACAAAGGAAAGCGGTGTGTTTTCATTGTGGAGAGGAAGGCCACATCAGCCCGGCGTGTCCGAAAAGAGGAATCAACATGGGTACACGTACTAGTCACGTGATCGAGTCAGGAACGGAGAATGTGGACGGATTCAACGGTTTTCGTGAGTGATATTAACACCGGTAATAAAGACAAATCGTGTATTGCGGTACAGAGTATTACAATTCCGAATATTAGATTAAAAGCGCTAATTGATACAGGTAGTTTTGTTTGTTTGATGAGAAAATCAGTCTATGATCAGTATTATGTTGGAAAAGAATTGTTAAAAGTTAGTAGCGATATTCAATTAAGAGGTGTTAACGATACTGTGATAGGTATTTTAGGAAAAATTCAGGATCAAATAACTCTAGAAGGATTAGAAGGCGTTTGGTTTTATGTAAATTTATTGATAGTTCAGGATTGCACCATGAAGTACGATTTATTACTGGGTAGACAATTTTTCCAAAATGCAAATTTGAAATTAATTTATCAAAATGGTAGTTATAAGTTTGAAGTTGACAAAGAAACTATAGAATTTATTCACTGTTTTAATATTGATATTATAGAAAAACAAAATAAATATGATATTAGTAGTAATTTAGAACAGGATATGCCTCTTGCGTTAAAGAAACAAGTAATAGATGTTTTTGACTCGGTGGACAGTTTGAAGATTGAACCTGTAAAAGATGATTATTGTGCTAAAGTTCATTTAAAGGATAATTCATTATTTCGATATGCGCCTAGACGAATGTCAGAGATTGAAAAGAGAGAATTGGATAACATCATTGATGATCTTCTCAAACGGAATATTATAAAGCCTAGCATATCTCCATATTGTGCCCGTGTTGTATTAGTGCCAAAAAGGGATGGGAGGAGGAGAATGTGTGTGGATCTCCGACCTTTAAACCAAAGAATCTACCCGCAGAAGTACCCTTTCCCTATCATCGATGATCAATTGGATGAATTATATGGAAAGAAGTATTTCACTAAATTGGATTTAAGGGATGGATTTCATCAAATCGCAATACATCCTGATTGCACCAAATATTTCGCATTTGCAACACACAATGGGCAGTATGAGTATACGAGGCTACCTTTTGGTTTCTCTGAAGCGCCAGCTGAATTCCAGAAGCGCATATTATATATGTTCCGGGAGTTACTCTTAAAAAAGAAATTGTTAGTATATATCGATAATTTATTGATAGCTACGGTCGATATTCAAGAAAATTTGGATATTTTGAAACAGGTTCTAATCATTCTTAAAAAATATAATCTAGAGTTAAATTTATCAAAGTGCTCATTTTTGAAACATGAAATAGAATACCTTGGTTACTTGGTAACACGAGATGGCATCACAATGAGTAAGAGACACGTTCAAGCAATAACAGATTATCCAATACCCAGTAATGTAAGAGAACTTCAAGGATTCTTAGGTTTGTGTAATTTTTTCCGTAGATTTATTAAAGATTTTGCGCTAAAAACGAAGCCTTTACAAAATTTACTTAAGAAAGGAGCTCAGTTTGATTTTGATGCTAACTGCGGAAATGCATTGGAACAGTTGAAAAGGGAGTTAGTATCTCCGCCGGTTTTGCGAATTTATAATCCGGGTGCAGAAACGGAGCTTCACACAGACGCTAGTAGTCATGGTTTTGGTGCGATACTGTTGCAGAAACAGAGCGACGGATATTTTGGTCCGATAGCATATTTCAGTAAATCAACAAATGATTGCGAAAGAAATTATCATAGCTTTGAGTTAGAGACTTTAGCAATAGTAAAAGCAGTAGAGCGATTCCATGTATATTTGCAGGGCATTAAATTTAAAATTGTAACGGATTGTAATTCTCTGGTCATGGCGATGAAAAAAATCAATATTAATCCACGAATTGCGAAGTGGAGTTTATTTTTACAAAATTATCAGTATGATTTGATACACCGTATATCCAAAAAGATGGTACATGTGGATTCTCTGAGTCGAAATGTGATGATTGTTAATAATATATCAGTAGAAGATGAAATCATGTATAAACAATTGACTGATCCTAAATTAAAAGAAATTGCATCAGAGTTGGAGATGAAAGAAAACAAGTATTTTTCACTAGTTAATGGTCTGGTCTTTAGAAACTATCAAGATAAGCAATTATTTGTTGTTCCAGATAATATGGTAAATAATGTCATTAGAATTCATCACGATGAAATGGGTCACGTTGGCATTGACAAAACTATTCAGGGAATTCTCAAGTACTATTGGTTCACTTGTATGAAGATAAGAGTTAAACAATATATAGAAAGTTGTATAAAATGTCTTAGTAACACTATTGCTGCGGGAAAAACGGAAGGAGAAATGGAGCTTGTTGATATTGTACCCGTTCCTATGCATACGATACACGCGGATCATTTTGGTCCTTTAGAAGAGACTGCGGAAAAATATAAGTATATTCTGGTAGTTGTGGATGCATATACTAAATTTGTCTGGTTATATCCGTGTAAATCAGTATCTTCGGATCACACTGTAGCACACCTTACAGCTTTGAGCAATTTATTTGGATGTCCGGAAAGGATAGTTAGTGATCGCGGAACAGCGTTTACTTCTAGTGTGTTTGCCCAGTTTGCACAAGAAAATGGTATTAAACATATAAAGACGGCAGTTGCCTCACCTTGGGCAAATGGCGCGGTAGAACGTGTAAATAGGTTTTTGAAATCAACTCTATCTAAGGTTATTGAAGATCTGAGTGATTGGTCTAAAAAACTCGGTAGAGTACAGTATATTTTAAATAATACCTTTCATAAGTCAATAAATGCTACACCTAGTATGGTATTTTTAGGGTATGATCAAAAGAATCAATCAGATAAGGATCTTCGACGATTTATGGATGAGTTGATTGCAATTGATAAAAATATTGATCAGGAACGTAATAAGGCTAGAGATACAGCAAAATTAGTTAATAGTGCGGTTCAGGAATATAATAAAAATCAATATGATAAACGACATAAGAAACCAACAATATATAAAGAGGGTGATTTAATCTTAATTAAAGTGCTGTAACATAAACCGGGCATAAATCAAAAATTATTTCCAAAATTCAAGGGTCCATATCAGATTGCTCGAGTGCTGCGAAAGAATAGATATGTTGTAACGGATATACCTGGATATAGTCTTACTCAGAAACCTTTAAATACTATCTTGTCAGCTGATAAAATAAAACCATGGATAAGAATAACCGAAGTGGCACCACAGGTATCGGAGGATATATAAATTTGCGTTAGTATATAAGGCTATTAACCATTGAACGTTCATTCGTATAGGATGATAAATAATTTATATATATAAAAATGTACAGATGAATAGTTCGGGACAAACTATAATGTCAGGATGGCCGAGCTGTAAGCGGCAGAATAAATAGAGTAAGTTATCGACACGGGGATGTAG
>NW_020214145.1:0-2888 GCF_003070985.1 Temnothorax curvispinosus
GCTGTACCGCAATTCATTAATGTAACTATTATGGACCATCCTAAAACGAGCCACAGTGTTTTTGTATATAGTTTATCATAATCTGTTACTGTTTCGAGTTCAAGCAGTGTCTTGTCGACAATATCGAGTTTTTTTAAGCAGCTTCGGAATTTCTGTCAGGAAAATATAAGATAACGAATAATTATTATTGGATAAAATACATCGAATAGTAATAGTATCGGATCTTTGTAATTTTTATTAAATCATTTATAGATATTAGGTAATCAATCTACTAAAATTTATGCGACATAATTGAAATAGGACAGATGATAAATAAAGTACTTCTTCTTATACGTAACAGACATGTTCAAATAATATAAATATTGTTCTTGACATTTTTTTGTTTTTTATTTCTTGAACAGAGCGTTTATACAGTGCTATAGCACGTAAGCGTATTATTTTCAAACAGCATAAGATACATTTTAATCACAATTACAGCTGTAACAAATAGATAATATAGAAATATTATAAATATATGTAAGTACAACGAATTGCTTTTCATTATGGTGCAATTTGTATTATCTGATTAATTATATATATATAAAGCTTTAGACAAACATTAATTCTCTTAAATGAAGAGAATCGTGGAAAGACGAAATTGATATAAAAATATATAATAGGGAACATTTATCGTTTACCTTTTGTACTACATAAAAATGTTATTAAATACTCTTTCTCAATTATTAATTCTCTCTTTCAGTACTAATGTGAGCATATCAAACTATTATTTAGAAGGTATCACATAATGCATTTTATAAGTTGGACAATATACACTATACAGTGATTACAATTTCAACTATTTTTTATGAACTCTGAAACTGAATACATATAAAACTGAAATTTGATAAAAGTATTTATTTATCTTCACCTGCTTGTATTACTATAACTGAAACGGTCGCAAGAGACATGATAAACTGAAAATAAAAACAATGTATAAATTTGTGTCTTAAATATTTATCAGAAATTTAAGTTATATGTAATTATATTATACCTTAGTATATAACTTACCTTATGAAGAAATTTGAAGCCAAATTGAAAAAATCCGATCCCGCAGAATCTAAGTGGTACATAAGCCATTTGCAATGAAAATTGTGAAATCTATATTAATACAATGGGTTATTTTTAATACAGATATCTTGTTGGATATTTATATTATTTATTTAGACATTATTAAATGTTTATTTTAATAACGGTCCAACACAAAATTATCTTAAAACTTACTATTTCACGAACTTCAACATCACAATTGGAATATATTAATCTATTCATTAAATTTCCTGTTGCACTTGCCTAAAATTAGAAAATGCTGAATAAAATGGAAGTTGCTTCTAATACAGTAATTTCAAATAGGATATTACTTAGCGGTCAAATTATAGAAAACCAATTTTAAGTATTATTTGAAATTAAATGTAGAGAATCAGTACCTTGTTGCTAACTGTCTCACATACATAATTAATGAGGAGAAATTTAGAAACATTATGGAAAAACCATAATAGGAGTATTGCGGTAGTAATTATTTTATCAGTTTTTATATAATTGTCGATAAGTATTCCATAGAAAATTGAGCGTAACTCGAACGCTAACCAACCAAAATAGCATGCCATTTTTAGAGACATTTGCGTTCCGAATATTGAGTCTATCTCACAGGATATTTTGCGTAATTCCAATTGGAGATGTCTGCTCGTACACAATATTAAATGTTACTAACAATAAGTAAAATTTCTGCATTTAATTGCCGGAATTCACGTATACTTTCTTACATAACAGTCCATATTATACATTGACTGCTTAGAGCTTTCGAAAGTCTGTGTCGATGCGAGTGTATCATGAAATTTTTCGAAGTCAATTTTATTCCAGATTTGTCATCTCCTGTCAAATCCTGAAGGTGTTTATTTATTTGATCAAATTTTAATCCTATGTAACTAAACATATGAAAGAAAAAAATTACTGGATAATTTTATTATTAGAAGATAAGTGTACCGTATCAAATTTAAAAATATTTAATTTTAACTTGAATTTTTATATCTATAATAATTTAGTTTTATTAATTTATACACATGATTATGCTATGAAATAACTGTTATATGTATAAAAAGTTGTACCAACCCAAGAATAGTTGCAGTAGTCAAGTCACCGATAGCATTAATATGAAAAGAGTAATTTCGTGTGAAGACGACAATCATAGCAGTTAAAATGTCACAGTTTTGTTCAGCTTTTACGAACAGTGCCGTTATACTATTTATTGATATAACTACTATGAACCATCCTAAGACGATCCATAATGATTTTTTATGTAATTTGTCATAATCTGTTACTGTTCCAAGTTCTAACAGCGTATTGTCAACAATATCAAACTTTTTTAGGCAATTCTGGAATTTCTGAAGAAGTTACAATTAGACGAGCAAACAAAGTAAAGCAAGTATAGGTAATTAGTATTGAACCAAAACATTTAGTAATATAATACAATATCTTGTATCAAATATTGAATGCATTTTTATTGCGTTCTTTTTGTACATTCTTATACAAAATTATTTTTAAATAATTATTTTATCAAATATGCAAAGAACTTTCTCAACACGTGCTAGATTAATATTTTATTATAATTTAGCTGTGGAATACGTTCGAAATTGCTTATTATAGTAATGACAATATGTATTAACATTTTCTTACCTTATTATGATATATACCAAACACGATTGATAATGAAGTCATAAATATCTCCAGCCAATAACATATGTGGTACTCAATTGGATAAGATTCATGAATAGAATACACTAATGTATATGTCGAAAGAAAATAATAAATCAACCAAACTAACAGCATATATAAAAAACTAAACCATAGTTTCG
>NW_020214146.1:0-1070 GCF_003070985.1 Temnothorax curvispinosus
TTTTACGAGCCGACCACGATTGTATTTTCTTTTTCCAATTTTTGCTTTATCGATTTCTACTATGCATCCTGGGCCACCAAGTTTCTCTGTTTTTCAGCCCAGAACACACAAACCTGTAAGAAGAAATAATATTAATATTTTGTTTTATACATTTTACATGTGTGTGTATGTGTGTGTGCGCGCGTGCGTGCGTGCGTGTATTTATGAAAATATGTTAAAATATAATTACCTCTCGGCAAAAATTGAACCAGTCAACAATCGTAGCCGACGATGAAACGCCAGTTTCATCTTGCGTGTCATCTTGACGTGGATGTTTTAACATTAGAAAGCAGGCAACAATTTTACATATTGTTGCCACGTCAAGATGACTTTTTCCGAACCAAGTACCAGATTTGCCACTTTTTTTCTTAAAATTGCACTGCTTCGAGACACGTTTCTTGTGCTCATTTTTTACGTAGTACCGTTTTCTACATCGGTACATTAAAGTTTCTTTATCAATATCAATGTCACTACCACATTCACTTCATTTAATTGTAGATGTTAGAACACCATGCTGGATTAAAAAATCTATTAGCTTATCCTGACAATATGTCAAATACCCAAATTCTATTAAGCCTAACATTGCGTGGCAAGGTGGTGTGCAATTTCGCATCTAACAGTAATGCTATTGTCGCGCTTCATTTGTTTTATATAGTTTCTTTTAAATACATATTTAAAACTAGCGCAGTTTTGCATGCGCGTGCGGCCACTGAGCAGGGCATGTTCGTAGTCGCCAGTAGTCGCTACAGCTCGTCGGTATGACAGGAATCATAACCTGATTCCTGTCAACTTTAACGTTTAATATCTCGCGTTGCGGGGCAGAGCGACATTTTTTTCTGTCAGATTCTTTCGTTTCGTACAAAAACGCGTCGATTGAGCATAATTACATCGAAATTTGAGGTGAGGCCCCTAAACTAAATAATTACCGTAGACTTCAATTAAATCATTGAAACTATTTGCAATCCATTCGCACGATCATTCGCGAAGTTTATTTGAACTGATAAATTAAAGTTGCTGGCGGCGTGTTGCCA
>NW_020214147.1:0-2545 GCF_003070985.1 Temnothorax curvispinosus
TTTCTACTTGCACACTTAAAAACTATGAGGAAGCAATGTGCAAGTTTCTACTTGCACACTTAAAAACTATGAGGAAGCAATGTACAAGTTTCTACTTGCACATTTAAAAACTATGAAGAAACAATGTGAAAGTTTCTACTTGCACACTATTTACATGTTTCTTTATGTGTTAAATTACGCTATTTAATTATATGAAATTAAAAGTTAATATCAATCGTGTTAAGCGACGTGAATTTTAACTGCAAAAAATGCATAAAAAGAGCTTCAGCTAAAATAACACATTTGAGTTTGCAGTGTAATCATGCATAAAAGCAAAAATTTATTACGTATAAATTTAAATAAATACATCAAAATATTTTTAAACAATTTAAAGAAATTTAAATTTGATTGAAATTAAATAACTAATATTAAAAAATCTAGTCAATACTTTACCCTACACATAAGATCTACATAAACCTTTGATAAATTGCAACATTTCTTCAATCGCGGTATAATGAAGATTATCGATAGCTATACTGAAACATGTTGTCTTCAGCAAATATATTCATTGTTTATTAACTTTTTTTGTCCGTAATGAACCCATAGCAATAACTACCGCATAAGATGGTACCGGTATCTCTTGACGGAATTCATATACGTCTAGTTTCGGACCTTTGCGCATAAAACTGTTCTATCAAGCGCGTTTGTGACACGTCTTATAACAAGTCCGAGGTTATCTAAAATCTAGTCATTCAATATTATTTATTAATAACTTACTATACAGTCAAAATTTTTACTCGTTATGGAAGGAAATGTCTACTCACTATCTGATTAATTGAAGGTTTCCTTATTATAGTCACTCTTCCTTTAAGAACTCTTTGATTAAAATCCACAATCAATTCTAAATGAATATGGGTTATACGTGGCTCTTTTAATAATAATCAGAAAGATACAGAAATAAAAAAATATAAGTAATAAATAATAATATATAAATGTAATGATGAGTAATACACGACAAAGAATGATATATTTTAATTAAAATTATTATTAAATTTGCATGTAATATTATTTATAAAATGCAAACAATTTTCAATTCTTTATGCCAGATACAATATATTTCATGCATTTAAAACGATCGATGCTCAGAATGTCGTCAGTTAATAAGAACTGTGAGATAATCTAATTTTAAAAACTGTGTTTACCATAGAATTAAGTATATGTGTAGCAATTTCGATTTTAAACATCTATTATAATATGAATTCTGCACAAACTTTTTGTTTTGTAATTTTTTTTTAGAAAAAAGTAAATAACTAAATTTTAAGTATTTTTTTTGCTTATTTAGCAAATTTTATATAATTGAAATACCTGGTAATGCAAAAAAGTATGGATCTTTAGTACTTTTAGCAAATCTTGAAATATTCATCTTAGGAGAGTGACGTTGTAGCCTCTTCAAACGATTTGCGATAATAGAACTGTAAATATAAATTGGTAGCACAAAAGCACATTATTCTTTTTAACTTTTATCACTTTCTTTTGTTTGGCAACATGTTCTGTTTATTAGAACGTCAAAGTGACCGTGACTTTTCGTGCATAAACATATTCGAATTAGTTAAATTTGGTACATAAATAATAAAACTGTTACATACTTCGGAACTGGTTTTCTTTAATTATATTTTCTCTAGTACGCCTCTTTTTTATTTTTAATACTCAGATACAAATTTGCTTTATTCTAAATAAGCAGAAAGCATAATCGGCGCCCATGGAGTGGCAGCAAGAAGAGGTAATATGTCCTCTCTGGATTTTAGCTTTTTCAATTTAGAATAATTATATAATTGACAATCAGATAACTTTCTTTGAAATTTATACAATTAATAATAAAAATCTGCAATATTTTTTTAAATATTGTTTAAAAATTTGTTTGTCTGGCAAAGCTTTACATAAGTATCATAAATATGCATGGAATGTTTTTTTTTTTTTTTTTTAGAATAATCGAACTTGATCGATAGATGGCTTTTGAAGGTTATGAGGAAATTTAATTACTAAAGTATCTAGGGGAGACCAAGATTAGTTTTTACATTTTTCAAATACTGATTTTTAAAACAATGTTAGCAATATTTTATAATATCGTATACTACTTTATAATGTAGCTACATCCTTTAGATGTAAGAAAAAAAATATTTTATATTTATACACAACAAGTTATTTAATTCTAAGCAAAACCACGCAAATGTGACATTACCTCGTACCCAGGGTTGGTTGTCACATGACTCTGGATTGATTGTCATGTATCTTTCATGTAGAGGAAACATACGACAAATAGTTCCCGTTTTAAGGTGGTTCATGCAGTACTTGCAAGTCAAATAGGCAACTATTTTTATTAGTGATAAATAAGTGTAATTTTTGTCCGTAAAAATCAGCATATAATTAGATTTATTATTTATGACATCTTTAATGTTATACGACCTCTACATTATTAAAATATTGAGACAAAAGTCACATTTTTTGTTGTGAGTCGTGTGAATATATGTATATACAACAGCAGCGCGGCAACGTTATGATAAATAGA
>NW_020214148.1:0-3442 GCF_003070985.1 Temnothorax curvispinosus
AGGTACTAATAGAGATAATGTCAATGCTGTGTGAGAGAATATTCCCCCCGCGGACCCTCACGCGGACCCCGCGGACCCCCACGCGGCTCCCGCGGACCCTCGCGCGGCCCTCGCGCGGCCCCCGCGGCGCGACCGCGACCGCGAACGCGGACTTCCCCTCCCGCGGACCCGCGGCGCGTGTGAGTCATCCCGGTGAGTCATCACGGTGAGTCATCCCGGTGGTATGTCAAGGTCAACCCCCTCCCCCCTCTTTTCCGCAAAATCCGATACCCTTGTGTAACCCGATACCCCTGTGTAACCCGATATCCTTGTGTAACCCAATACCCCGCTCCTCCCCCTTCCCCCTCACCCCCCGCAAAATCCGATACCCCCCCTTCCTCACCCCCCCTCGGAGCTCCCGAGTCTGAACCGGCCTATATACACTACTGAAGGGCGCGCGTGTCGAAGCGGGGCGAGTTGCCTAAGAATGCCAGGAGAGCTAAAGGTGACAATTTTCGCAGCCAAACGAGCCCAGGAAGTCGAGAGAGAACTGCGCAGAGGCATACTCCCGTTGGAAGTACCCGAGTGTCCGAGTACCGACGACAATTAGCGAGCATTATCGAAGAAATCGAGCGTGAGTACAGTGATAAAGGCGGCGCCGAGACCTACCATACGAGTACCCACAACCCATATCAGCGACTTGAAATAACCGGGCGTCCGCAAGTGGGATATCGCGATAGCGACCCGCGCGCGTGAGCGCGAAGCCCGAAAGGGGAAAAGGGCGCACCAAGCGGACCTGAGCGTGTGAAAATGAACTCGAGGGCTAGTTCACTCACGCCGACGGGGGCAGGAGACGAAGCGGACGACCAGCGACCGAACAACCTACAGGTGCCGCTGAATGAAGTCCCATTGGAGGATCTGTCGCCAGAGCAGCGCTTCCAGCGGCTGCAGGGGGCGGTCCAACGGGTGGAAGAGCACCTCCGTTGGATGTCGAATGACAATCTAACGACAAAGCCACTGGTGGGGGTCGAGAGATACCTGAGGGACATACCCCCGGAGCAGGTTATACTCCCATGAGGAGACCGGGCGAGCACGGGCCGAACTGATGGGCATACTCAACCGCCTCACGCGAATTAACGCGACGACAATAGAGGAGGAACCCGAGCGTCGGCCCTCACCATCATGGTGGGTCGGGGAGATCGACGGGCGGGTGATGGCATAACCGATCCAGCCGAGAAACCCAACGCAAGCACAACCAGCGGAGCAACCGTCGAAACGACGGAGCCAGCCTTAAGGAAAACCGGCCCAGGAATCAACTATATACGGGTCGAGCCGGTGTCAAGCGACGAAGGATCAGAAAATCTAACGATACCACCGACAGAAGGGGCACCAAGGGGCGCGGCAAGGACCTCCGGAAATGCAAAGCGGTGATGGCCGCACAACAGAGGGCGGCCGCGAGGACGGCGGAAAACAAAATACGCCGATCGACGGAGGACGAGAAGGAGACAAAACGCGAGAGGCGCCGAGAACTGCGCTGCCTTGAAAAGCATAGGCAGGAAAAACAACAACGCGGTCAACGGCGTAAAGAGCGTGCGGCATGCAGAGGGAGACCAGGACTCCGGGCGAGGCGTAACTGTCAACCCGAAGTCGACGGGGAGAATGAAGCCGCGCGCTAAATCCGGGTCCACCGCAGGTTAGAGATCGCCCCGGGTGTTGCAGAAGCTGTCGGTAGCGGAGTTGCAGCAGAGAGGCCGGCCAGCCGAGACAAAGGAGGGGCGAAAGACGCACCTCCGCGTCCATCTCTTCCTCGCTCCCTTAGCTCGTCTGAAATTTTGAACCCACTGAATATAAAGCTCCCCTAACCCTTTGCGGCTCTGCCTGCCGCGGCATGCCCTCACTGACCGACCCTCTAAAGAGCCGGCCGGGCCCCGAGTTCCCCCGGGGGCAGGCTACGCCTTAGCCGCGGAAATGTGCATCCGGGGCAGGCCCCTTGGTATGCCCTTACTCCCCCGCAAGCGAGGCCCATCAAGGGACCGTCGCACCGCGGGTTTTTTAGGGTCCCCCGCCTCCGACAGCGGGGGCACCGCAGGGGGCGCCGCCACGCACGGGGAGAGACCACGCCGACGTTCAGGGTGTAGGAGGCCACAACCCCTCCATCACCCCTCCCGCCAAGGTGGCCAGCCTAAGCTCCCGGGTCGTCGGCCGAGGTGAATTTTTTTTATCGCAGGGGAAATGCTTTACGCATACCCCAGCCTCGGGTTAGGGCCGGGGTTATGTGGGACTTTCCCGTATGCGGGCCTACCCACTAAAACCCCTGCGGGTGTTCACCCAGAGGTGCCAGAGCACTTAGCTGGAGGGTGCCCGGGAATCGCTGAGCAGCATGCTTCTGGGCACCCCCGCGCCGTTAATCCCTAGGGATGGAGAGGGGGTATCCCAATTGGGAAGTACCTCTCCCCCCACAGTCCCAACATTTTTTGGGAATTCTTCCTACTCCGCGACGGGTCGGGGACACCACCTCCGACTCCGTCGCCCAACTCCTGGGAGGCATCAGGGAGGTGGAGCATTATCCCCACTCCACATCTCCTCCCTCTCCCCGGCCGATGCTCGTGGTCCTACGTGCGCGGCGCTGGTGCGCGCCATGCGCATGCACCGACGGCCCTCCCTAATATCCGGATGCTATCACGGGGGGGTGGTGTGGTGGGGCGAGCGGAACCGACTGTGTACTCCGTCGGTCTTTGGGGCCGGGAGCCGCTACGCGCGACTTTTAAACCCGGTCAAGCGCCCGCCCCACCTCCCCGTCATCGGCCATCTCCACGGCGCTGTAGCAGCGATACGTAGTCGCACAGATGCGCTGCGCAATCCGTGCGCGGTTTACGCGGGAGTCCCGGGCGGGCGCGATTGCCATCACGCCCATCACCCGGGGGCCCCCCACCTACCCCGTCGCCTCTAAGAGGCGGTTGTGGGGGAGGTTGTAGCGGCAGCGGCTGGCGCCCCGCCGCGGGTACCTCCCCCCTGCGCTCCTGCTCGGCCTGCTCCTTTTGTGAGATGACGACCTCACAGAAAGAAGCAAAGGCCCTCCAGTTTGCCTCCCCCCCAGCATCGCTCTCACGATTGCTGGGAGGGAGAAATTGTGACCGGACGTTGCAATTTGGGTGCCCGAATCCCGATGTTTCTTCCTTAACACGGTCGCCACTCAGTTTAACTTTTACCAACCGAGAAAGTAAGTAATCATGACTTCTTAAGTTATCGATTTAATTCTTTTCCTTTATTTTCAGGTTTCTGCCGACGCTGGATCACCGTTGCCGCTGCCGCCCGGATTCTCACACGGATCGACGATGGACTTCAAAGGATCACCGACGATGGACCAAGTAAGTAACACAAGGTAAGTAAATGATGATAATTCTCGAATTATTTTATAACATGATTCAATAATTTATTCAATTGAATGCTTTCCCACAGGGAG
>NW_020214149.1:0-29038 GCF_003070985.1 Temnothorax curvispinosus
CAGTAGGAAATTTGTGAATATTATTAATAAAGATTGCCAGTTATAGTAAATTAAGCCTCCTTATTGTTATTTAGCCTGCACTGGCGAAGAAAATTTTCTCACTGTATAACTGTATAATAATAAATTCTCACTGTATAATAATAAATATTATTATCTGTTGTAATTTATTAAGTTATAGAAAAAGAAGAATCTGATCTTTTATTAGTTTAAATTATATAGATGGAATAGTTACACGCATCAGAAATTTATTAACCGTAATATAATTCACTCGATGACTGTCAGTTTAGATTAAACAATTGCTTATTAATAACTGTTTAAATTAAATAAAGCTTTTTCATATGTCATGTGAATAAATACAATAATTACCAACTTCAAGATACTTGAACAAAAAAATGATAAACGTTGAGAGTTATCAATGATAAAATGTGAGCTTTTTTATCGCACGTCTTTCGTTACACGTTGCGTGCATTAAAATGTTTTTTTAATTTAACAAAGCGTGAACATTTTTTTATCACACGTTGTTTGTATCGTTGCACGTTGTAAATTTTTGTTTAGTTTAAAAATTTTAATTTAAATAACTTTTTAAATTGTAATAGATGATGATTGAGTTTTTGTGTGTTCGCGGCTTTGTAAGGTATCCAAACAGAGTGTAAGTGCTCCTTTGCTGCGTTGCGTGTCCAAACAAACGTATTTGAAAGAAGGCGACCTTTGGTGTCAACCATCGGCTGTGATATATCATGAGAATACGATGGATATCTTGGAAAATCGACAGTTATCCTCGATCAAGGGTAAAGATCCCGTCCAAGTTCAACCGCAGAAGATAAGATTACGTCTCAGGCCAGGTGAGAAAAAGATTTCACCAAGATCTACTCTTTCATACGTTATAGATCTCACGTTTCTTTGCAAAAAATTATGAAACATTAATACATATTTCTAACAATATATGTGTATCAAAACAATATATGTGTATAAACGCACTTTCCTTCATGAAAATGTACATCGACTTTTAATCTGCATCATTGAGACACAAAGTTCTTTTAGAAATTACAATAAAATAATTATTTTTAAGTACAATAATTATACGTTACAAATGCTATATTTGATATATTTTTGATATACTTATATATCTAATGCTATACATAATTCAAGTAAGTTACAAATTTTGTGAATTAAAAATTTGAACAAATTATTTATAGGAGAGGACTATCGCATAACTATGAAATACAGTCAGGCAGAGGATTATCCTGTAGATCTATATTATCTTATGGACTTATCGGCGTCTATGGAGCCGTACAGAGACAAATTATCGAAACTCGGTCTACAATTGGCTAAAGCCATGCAAAAGCTCACGTCGAATTTTCGCATTGGCTTTGGCAGCTTTGTAGACAAGGTCGTTTTACCGATGACTAGCACGCAGCCCGATAAGTAATTATATTTATTGCAACATGTGAATCATTGCAACGGATATTTCGCTTAATTAAATAAAGAAACTAATTATAATCATCGAAATTGTAATAATTGAATGGCATCGTGTTGGTAAGAGATTTTTAATCCGACTGAATTTTTACATTAGATTAAAATCTCCCTGCAATTTGAAAACTGGTGAACCTTGTGCACCGCCTTACGATTATAAAAATCAAATGCCTCTTACGGAGAACGTAGCTCTATTTGAGGTAATTATCATTATGCAATTATGTATTCGACGTATACTAAAGCAAATAAAAGAAAATTCTATTAAACAGTTTAGGACAATAAAGATAAAAACAAAAGTTCTGATTATTGCTTTCGAAATAATTATTCGATAAATATTGGATATATGTTTCATATCTTACATGAAATTAGATTTTGACGCATTATTTTTTGACAATTTCGTGCAGTTAATTTTAAATGATTTGTTGAATACACGTAGTCTTAACAAATAGGATCAGGTACAAGCGGCGCCGGTGTCGGGTAATCTGGACGGTCCCGAAGGCGGGCTCGACGCGATGATGCAGGTCATAGTATGTACCAAGGAAATTGGCTGGCGCCAAAAAGCACGTCATCTTATTGTGTTCTCAACCGATGCGATCTTCCACATCGCCGGGGACGGTAAGGTACGTGAATTAAAATAAAATACGAGGTATAATAAAATCGCGCACTCGCTGAAATAAATCGATCATAACCGGGTAAGAGTGGTGACTTCGAGATGAAAAAGCTTAACGGTTTCTCAGCTTGCAGGGATAGTAGAGCCAAACGATTGCAAGTGTCACTTGGACGAGAAAGGATTCTACACTTACTCCCTTCTGCAGGATTATCCGTCGATTTCTCAGGTGAGGATAAGAGGAGTATATTTATTTACTCTCTTTCTTCGAGGATTATTCAGTTACACGTATTCAGTTACATGTATTATGAATTTAATCGCTTAAGAAATTTTTTATTAAATTAAGAAAAATATTTTCTTTGTTTATAGGTCAATAGAAAAGCGCGCGAGCACAATATGAATATTATCTTTGCCGTCCCTGATCACAAAAATGCGACTTATCAACGATTAAGTAGTAGCATCAGCGGATCCTCAACTGGAACTCTCGAAAATGATTCGCAGAATGTCGTCGCCTTAGTGAGCAGCGAATACGAAGTAATTATATTTGTTATATAAATAATAATATATATTAATTTGTATAAATTATCTTTTTATATCTTACATTTTTTAGTTCGCATTATAATAAGATAAGTTAATAAGAAAATTAATTAATAATTTTAGTTTACTTAAGAACGCATTAATATATTTTACCTAATATGTGGTACCTAACTAAAAGATTGATAATAATTTAATACGTTGACAATTTTCAGAAATTAGTGGATTCGGTGACAATAATCGACACAGCGCCAGAGATGATCGACGTTAAATATTTCTCCCGATGTTTAAACAAAACAGGAAAGTTGTTGGAACGTCAAGAATGCGGAGGACTTCGCGTAGGCAACATTATCGATTTTGAAGTTGTACTTAAGGTGCGTTAATAAGTTACAATTATTATTACTAATTAACAATATGGTTCATTATGATTTGATTAAACACCAGGTTGTCGAATGTCCCAAGAATCCAAAGGATTGGCATCAAACTATGGAGATCAAACCTAGAGGCCTAAATGAGAGTTTAACTATCGATCTGGAAATTATATGCGACTGTCCTTGTGAGAATCCTGGACACCGGGTAGATATACTAAAGCAAAAGAGCTAACTCGAATAATAATATGTCGAGGAATTAATTTTTTAATTAATACAAATTTAACTTACGTCTAATGTTAAAAAATATAACTAAAAACATTATTTGTACTTTTATATAAGTAATCAAATTGATATAATACTGATTGTCCTGTAACACTTTTACTATAGAATTTTAAATTACCATTTTTGCGACATAGGGATATCAGCTGAACGCAGCAGAATGCAAGGGTAAAGGTACATCCGTGTGCGGCGTGTGTTCCTGCAATCCCGGTTTTTATGGAAAACAATGTGAGTGCGAGGGAAACGACAATGGTGATGCTGACAAATCGATCTCGATGATCGACTGCAAACCCGACAATCAAACCACCGAGATTTGCAGCGGTCATGGCACATGCAAGTGTGGCGTCTGCGATTGCGACAAACGACCGAACAATCCGCAAGAACTGTTCTACGGAAAATACTGCGAATGCGACAATTTCTCCTGCAAACGCAGTGGTGGCCAGGTATGTCCGAAAATTAAAAATATAACGATACGATTGCAAAATAGAATTCTAAGCAATGCAGTCGAGAATGAAATCCTAATGCTCTTTATGTAAGATATAAAAAGTACTTAATAGTTTTCTAATAAAAATACTCAACAGATATTAAACGTGATTCTCTTATGTAGTCATAAACATGATTTTATTATGGATTAAAAAATATGAGTTAAAAATTATATACTCGTTAATTATACTAAAATATAATTTAATATTTTTTAAGCATATATAGTATTTATTTATATAAACAACAAAATTACACGCTCAAAAGAGGATAGCTAGGAACAGGAGATCTTTATTATCGCGCGTAACTGCCGTGTTTTCTCGCTTGATAGTTGCTTTTAACAAATTCGCGCGGAAGTTACACGGCAATCTTGCCTTCGAGCGAGCGCGGCAGCGCGGCGTTTATAAAGACGGTTGGACAAATTACACGCCTTTGTACGTACCCCATTACGTTCGCCGTTCGTCTCTTCTTTGTCCGTTTAAGGTCTGCGGCGGACGGGGCAAGTGCGAATGCGGTACCTGCAATTGCCTGCCGGGATGGGGTGGCGAGACGTGCGACTGCAAGGAGACCAACAGTACGTGCATCCCGACGACAGGCAAGAACGTCGAGATTTGCAGCGGACGTGGCAAGTGCATCTGCGGTAGCTGTCACTGCCACGAGCGGGACAATATCCGATATTCCGGACAATATTGCGAGGCGTGCCCAGTGAGTGTCCGCGCGTAAGGATTTGATCTGGGAAGTTTGTTCGAAGAAATTGTTTATCAATTTCTTCCAACAAACAAAATAAGAAGGAACATAAAAAGGGCTCGAGATGCGTGGATATTTTTGCATAAAAATTTCTATAGTAATCGATTATTCGCATTCAGGAGACAATTTATGTACAATTAATATTATTATTGTACATAACACGCACATGGTTGAAAACTTAGAAAGTTATGTATTTGCGAGAAAGTGGGGGGGGGGGGGAGAAGACTTTCCTGACCGAGAATAAAATTAAATTTATTGTTAAATGTTTGGATACTGAAACAATTTATTAAATTGTTGATTATTACGCATCTATATTCATTAATTTAATTTTATTTCTTATATAATTTTAAATCTTATTAAATTTGATTTTTACGAATAACGTATTTAGAAAATGCATATTTCGATCTGCACTTATATATAGTGTTCTAGAGTTTTTAGTAGTAAAAAAATATCTTAATTTTACGAAACAGTTATTTATTTATAACCCACTTTAGACGTGCCCAGAACAACGGTGTGATGAACTGAAGGATTGCGTGGAGTGCATAGCGTACAACACAGGACCACTCGCGACAAACGGGAAGTGCGACTTGTGCGTGCACGAAATAGACATTGTTAGTAGTTCTTTCCTTGAGATAACACTTCTACTTCGCAAGCTGTGTGAAGGCGGTTAATAATTTGCGATGCGATACAAATGGACGCTAATTCTTACTCCACAGGTCGACACTGTCGAGGAAGATCTTGCGAAAGATAAGGAAACCGGCGCCCGCATATGTCGAACACCCGGTGATGCAGGCTGTACGTTTGTCTTTAAGTATCAATATCACAGAGCTGGTACCGGAGGAGACATCAAAATTCTTCAGATTCAAGCCGAGAAAGAAAAAGCTTGCCCAACACTTATTGACGTTTTCGGTAATCATTCTTGTTGTACTATTATATTAATTATACTTTATTTCGTTATGTTCGCTGCCATAAAATATACAATTTACAGTTCCATTCTATGCTTTTTGATAAATTAAACAAGATTAATAAGTATAATTATACGTATAATTAATTAGTCGTGATGAGATTAATAATGCACATCTACACATAACGTAGTTTTAAAAAATTATGTAATGTATTTTATGTTATTTTTTCAAGATTATTTTATTTGTCTGGCCATTCTCTCTCGCTCTCTTTAATCCTAGTTATTATTTATACGATAATATTTGAAAACTAATATAGTATCTTCGCGCGTTGGTTGCGCTTACGCGTATACGATTGAACATGCGAGGAGATGTACAAAATGAACTAGAATTTACTTTCTCCCGTAGGTGTTGCACTGGGCGTCGTCATAAGCACCGTCGTCATCGGTTTCCTGATTCTCCTCATTTGGAAGATCCTCACGATCATCCACGACAAGAGGGAATACGCCAAGTTCGAGAAGGAGCGCGCCCTCGCCAAATGGGACAGAGTGAGTCGCTATTCTTCATTGTTCCCGATCGCGTGACTACGAGATTGCTGGAACGTCAATATATATGTCGAAATGTTTCAGGGCGAGAATCCTCTGTACAAACAAGCGACGTCGACTTTCTGCAATCCGACGTTCAAGGAAACCGCCAGAAATTAGTAATTTTTAGCTTTAGACTCTCATTGTGATATATTACGAATTTCGTATAAAAGTTTCTAATTTTATTTTTTATGTGTTGAAATTTCATATAATAAATAAATTAAAAGATGACATGTGTTATTCTTTATTAATCTTCCCCATACAGCACAGATTGTTGCAGAAAGTTTCCAGAAAGGTTTCAAAGTTGCAGATTGCTTCCAGAAAGGTTCCAAATCATTTGAAACCTTTCTGGAAACTATCTGCAACAATCTGTGCTGTATGGGATCAGTTCTTAAAGATCAGTTCTTATATAAAAAATTGATTAAGTATCTATTATAAAAATAATTAAACTTATTCTTTTATTTTTAATACTAAACATTGATTTAATTTATTTTTCTATATTTTAACATTTAAAAAAGTGGTAAATAGCAATTAATGTATTATTAATTATATTAATAATATATCAACATATGATTCAAGTTAAAAAATTAAGTCACGCAAATTGCTTGTGTCTAATGAACAGACGTAAATTAATATAAATCATTATCTTTTAATATATAAGTGAGATATTCTTAGATCTTACTATTGCGCCCGGCTAGAAATATTATTTATGGGAGTAATAGGAGATTTCAACGCCGGCCTTCTCTCCAATATACCAGATCCGATGACTAGCGCCGCGCTAAAGCGAATGAATTGAAACAAGCCTCTGCGGGCGCCATGGTGTTTAATTGCCGCATAATGAGAAGACCAATCGGCAGCGAGAATCTTGCCGTGCAAAAACGAGCAAAACTTTCCACGGCTCTTTTCCTCTTCCTTCGCCTCTTTACATTCTTCTGCTACTCTCACCGAGCTCGTAATAACATCTCCGCTCAAATACTTCCTGCTTCCCCCCTATTTATTGCGAAATCTAGCCGCGTAGGTTTTCCAACGAGACTTTTTGTTGTTTCATTCTATCATCGTAAAGCCGTTTTCTATGCCGGTCATGGCCAACGACAGATTTGTAGATAGCGATCTAAGAGCGATTGCTTAATTAATGAGCCAAAAAGATCTAGAATCAGTTTTACGAATTTAGAATTATTTTATTTATTTTATGTTAACACACATATAAAACAAATTTATAATAATTTTATTAAGGAGAATTAAAACTACTATCACTGGAATTTACATCGCGCGTGTATTTGGCACCTTTTTTTATCTTAAAAAAAAAGTAATTTTGCACTGTATCCATTACCACACATTTTAATTTAATACTTTATTCACAGATTTTGCTGCACATAAAAGTTACTTAAAATAATAATGTCAGCAATGCAAAATTATTCTTTGTGAAAATAAGGATTGATGGTGCATTGATGATAAATACTTTGATTACTTGCAACGAAGAGACCTTTCAGTTTCTATAGACAATATTGAATATTTATAACCATGTAATAGCTTTGATGAGTTGTTTAGTTTCAGAAAATATAAAAATTTGCAACACAAACTTTGCAAAAGGTTTAAAAAACTGTGGCTAGAAAAAAGTATCACAGGAGATCTATTTCTAAATAAATTCTTGAAAGAGACATGCGGTTGCCGAAAAGAATACCAAGAATTTACTGATATTATTAATGTAGTTTTTATAATATTTCGCTGAACAACTATTCTAAGCAAAAAAATGCAACATTATTGCCCAAAAATAAATCATGAAAAAAAGAAAGAGGAAGAAGTATTCGAAAATAACAAAATTATAAATAAATACAAATATTTCGTTTTTATTAGGCATTAACTCCTTTTATAATCTACCAGATTTAGGCACCAGATAACTTCAAAAAAATAATTTATTTATATATTTCAAAATGGTAAACAAACTATTCATTTTATCAGTCTCTACGACTGTTGAGTGTGTAGACGGACACATGCGGATATCTTTCTCTCCGTTAGTTAAGCAAGTAATTGTTAATATTACAGAATATAAAATGAAACTCTCGCAGTTTAAATAAGCATTATTCGAAAATTGTGGAATATTTATCAGGTGTATTGAGTTTCACATAAAAAAGACGTAACCAGCGCTAACGACAACAATGTCTTCGTACCGCCTCCATCAACAACTATTTTTCTCAATTCCTCTTAATTGCATATCGCGTTGAAAACACGAGCTATCAATTCCTTGCTATTCGGGCTGTCCATTTTAGCGAGACTCACCAAAGCGCTGATCACACCGGCCTCCGCTAACACGCGCCGTCTTTTTCCCCACGAAGCTGTCCTCGGCCAGTATTTAATTCTTAACATCAAAATAATTGACAAATATTTCCATCTTAGATATGAGATCTTCCTTGTCATAAGCGCTGCACAAGTTTACTACCAATATGTCCACTTCATACAGAACGATTGATTTTCAGGCTTGGCGAACTCGATTATCGCTTGAACGGCTCGTTCGTCTCCGATCAACGCGTTTTTTACTTCGGGATTGAAAGTGAAATACGATAGACTTGCAACGGCCCATTTTCTCATATCTCTCTGAAGATTGATTAAGAATTGTCTGCAAATCTTCATCCATGTCTTTATTTCGCTGCAGAACATTTTGATAACCCAGAAATTTTCTTTCCACTCTTCGAATTTGGTCATCTTGCAAATACCCACCAAGCGCTTTAACTCGAGTTAAATCATCCAGGTCCAGAGAATAACATAGATTCTGCAATATAGTTAAACTTGGACCTATGATTCTTCGACCGACGAACGTGTTGGATTCGTTATATTTGGTAAAGGCATAAATAAACTTGCAAATCACTTTTTGTAGCAATGAGTCATTTTTCTTCTTTTCCAAAAAATCAACAATTATAACATCAAATCCGTTTTCAGCAATAATTTTTCTTGCAACATTAAACGGGCCGAGTGTTAAGGTTGTCATCGCAATGATTGTACGCACCTGTAAAAAAAAAACGATTAACAATTTATAAATTTTTACGTTTGGTGAAACAATAATTCCTTTTTTTTTTTTTAAACAGAAAGAGTATATTTTTATTCCGCCAACAAATAATTAACAATTAAAATTCTTAAATCGACTATAATCGGCAAACATCTCCTACTTTGACAATTCGACCATTGATTTTCGTCAGATTAATCATCAAGACATTTTGACCATGAGTTTTAGTCCTTCTGAACTGATGTAATTTTGAAGTTTATATATAAGCATCGTATTTAAATAATATAATTTATTGCGAAAAACCTTGGTTGAGGGTTGAGGTAATATTTATCGCAATAAATTAAATTATTTAAATATGATACTTATTATATGGCTGGATTCGGGGAGCGCGCTATTAGCGCTATTTGCTTGTTCTATCCTTGTTTTACACCTGATGAGCGATAAAGACAGAATGATGCAATAGCGCTAATAGCGCGCTCTTCGAATGCAGCCTATGTATATAAGTTTCAAAATTACATCAATTTAGAAAGACCAAAATCCATGGTCAAAATGTTTTGACGATTAATCTGACCAAAATCGTAATGGTCGAATTGTCAAGATGTTTGCCAATTGCAGGTTTGTCGATTCCAGAATTTTAATTGTTATTCTTTCTTTAATCATTTCAGTGTCGTTATTAAACTATGATTGAAAATAGGAAAAATCTGTAATTAAAAGTATTAATTAAGCTTCAAAAAATACGATAGATAATAAAGTCATATTTCAATAAATTTCGATTAAACTTTTTTATAATATCATGTATAAATCATAAATCATATATTAATTTGAAACTTATAGAATATACATCAACAATTTCTCAAATTATACTATAGGTAATATTTAAAAAGATGCTTGGCCTTTTATTTTAAAATAATTTAAGTCACCGAAATGATGTTGAAAAATTCTTCCTTATTATTTTCATTCAAGTTTTCATCGATTTTTGCTAAACATACGCTGGTTATAGTTTGCGTGGGAGACGTAATATCCAACAAATTGTAATGTTTGCATTGGCCTATTTCCACTTGACTAGCTATTTCCATTAATTTTTACAAACCGCCAAACTCGACCAATTGTTTGGCCCAGCCTAACGCAGTATAATTAATGTTGCGCGTAATAAATTCTATTAATGCGTCTCTAGCAATGCCTGTTGTCGTTTCATTTTCTATTTTATCCAACAAGCTCGACAGAATTGTGTCAATTTCTTTTTTATGCAGCATGCACAATTAATGTCTCGTTAGGTTTTGAATCGGGTTCATCGTTTATGCAGCTGTAAGTGTTTAATATAGTCTGAAACCGAGTTACACAATAAATTAATTACTGAAATACGTGTACGCTAACTAGTCAATAATATTTACCTGTAAACAATATTGAGATGCGTTGACTCTCTCTGTACATGTGCTGTTCATCATTTCCAGATACCAAGGCAAAACGCCACAATGGACTCGGCTCCCACAGCATCTAACGGGCTGAATATTAAGGCTGTTATCGCAAGTACCATGCTCACTTGTAAAGCAATTAATTAACAATTTGTAAATTATTGCTTGAAACAATATTTGATTTAAAAGAATAAAGATAGCTACAAAGTTATTTAATATTTAATATTGATGAAAAATAGGAGAAATCTCTGATAAATTATGCTTTAGAAAATAAGATAAATGGCAAAGTCATATTAATAAATTTTGATTAAACTCTGTTATAACTGTATTTTAATACATAAGTTACAGAATATACAATATCGACAATTGAAAAGAAAATCTTTTTTGACATTTTTGCTTTAAAAATATAGAGTTTAAATTTCTCAAGTATATGTTATTGTTAAAGAGATATTCGCCCTTTTTTATTTTGAAACAATTTAAATAATTAGAAAAGACCGGAAATTACATTGCAAAATTCATACTTTGGATTCTGTGTCAAATTTAGGCAGTTTATCTCCAATAAAATCGTCAATGGCGTTGATAAATGTTTTCTTATCATCATCACTGCATATCATCTTTTCATATATTTCTGTTATGTACATACTGATTAGAGTTTGCGTGAAAGAAGTGATGTCGATTGAGATTTTGTTTTTAAATTTCATCATTTCACTGGCCACTTCCATTAATTTTTGCAAACCGCGAAGCTCGACCAATTGTTTGGCCCAATCTAACGCAGTATAATAAATGTTAAGGCCATTACACGTAACAAAGTTTTAGTCATAATCGTAAGGCCGTAAAAAAATAGACCAATCACACTCGATTATTCTTCGAGCTCAAGGAGAATAATCGACTGTGATTTGTCTATTTTCTTACAGCCTTACGATTACGACTAAAACTTTGTTACGTGCAATGGCCTTTACGCGTAATAAATTCTATTAATGCGTCTCTAGCAATGCCTGTTGTCGTTTCATTTTCTATTTTATCCAACAAGCACGACAGAATTGTGTCAATTTCTTTTTTATGCAGCATGCACAATTAATGTCTCGTTAAGTTTTGAATCGGGTTCATCGATTGTTCATGCCGCTATTCAATACATTCTGAAACCGAGAATTACACAACAAATCAATTACTGTAAATACATGTATGTTATAATTACATTCTAGTCGTAAACAATATTCAGATGCGTCGACTCTCTTCGTAAACGTGCTGTTCATCATTTTCAGACACCAAGGTAAAACAACTTTTATCATAGTGGACTTAGTTCGACTAACATTGTTTTTGCATAACCCGGCTACAATACGAATCGAGCTACAGATCACTTTATCGTTCTCTCCCACTTCTTTTATGAAGATCTCGTAGGCAGTTCTCCAACGTGCAAGTGTATAAGCAGAGTAATCATGGCGTTTTGACGTTTCTCCTTATCTGCAGAGCAAAATTAAGCGTATATTTGAATATAATGATCTGTAATAAGGATATAAATTAACTGTGAAAGATTATAATTGTACGACGTAATATTTAGGTACCCATATATATAGTGTGTAGTTATTAATCGATAAGAAAAAATAATTTCTATATAATAAGAGAGACAAGAACTCATATTCGTTTGTAAAATTATATGTGATATTAAGTGAAATAAGAACTCTTATTAAAATATATTAAATATAAAAAGTGTGTTATGATTTTTATATATTATCTAAACCAAATTCACGTACGTGTCTTGCAAGTTAATGAATTTTTGAGTTATATATATGTATCTTGGCATTAATACTTGCTTTGTTTTTAATATGTTTGTTTGGAATTTCACAAAATTGCTCCGTTATGTGCCGAGGTAGCGTATCATTTGAGCAAGATGTAAGAATAATCTCCACGTTCTGATATGCCTGCTCGAATTCCTCTAACTCTATTAATGCAAAAAAAGTCTGCGAATCAATGTTATGCGAAAGTTATGATATATTTTTAACTTTAACACACTGTTGCAATCTTTAATCACTTTATCGTCATGCTCAAAATATGCGGCAGCTCGATTATCGTAATACAATCCCTTCTCAGTGTCGTCTGTTGCTAGCAATTGCCGTTGTGTAGTGACTTATGGCTTTAGACTACTTTCCGTGGATTAACTCTTTATCACTCTTCTTATTCCATTCCTGTGCAGTCATATCTGACTCTACCATGGTGGAATAATGTTATAACACAAAATATATGATGTTGCAATGTTTTAACATGGAAAGACTCTCTGTGACATTTTCTACATATTATATTGAATGCGAAAACCATGCACAGATTACGAATTTATTACAAAATAAATGCAAGTATGAGACACTATAATGGATCAAAAATAAATTAACAGTTTAATAATAACATTGCATTTTTTAATGTAAAACCTGCATATAAATTGTAATCAATTGTTGCAATAATTTTTATATTAGAAAGCTAACTTGCATGCTAGTATTGGAAGACAGGTTTATTTTCGATGAATTATATCTTTGACACAAATAAAGGAGCAGTAAGGTTAAATATAATTATAGATTGAATAATATTATCGATCTACTGATTGTAAATCGATCGAAACAGTTCGGGTTTGGATTGATAACAATTTATGACACTACACGTAGATATTTCAATTCGTTTTAACGCAAAAAATGCAATTATGTATAACGATTTCGCTGCAATAGTCAAGGGCAATTTACATTCCTCCCTTTTATGAGTAGAAAATTTAAATTCTTCGACGAAAGCGTGTCTGGGATAATGTGCGATTTATTTGAGACTTGCGAGAAATTCAATGGCGTGAGATTAAATCTCGTTCCATCGATTTTTTGTTTATTTTATATGACGGTATTTAACGTCAACCGCATGGTTGTTATTCGCGGCGATTTTTTTCTTTGACACATCTAGTTCTTTGGTCTGTTCAAACCAGCTCGAACGTGTTTCGTACAAACAGATCGTCACAACGGTCGGTGGCATAAGGGTAGTATAAGAAAATAAAGACTCGAGTAACAAAGACTTTAGATTCGTGAGCGGTCACATTTCGACCAGATAAATATTACAGTACACAAAAGTTAATTCTTCAGTTACATGAAAGAAAAGAAACATTAATATAATTTATTATAAAACTAGGGTGTTTTGTTACACGTCGCCTCTTTTTCTTCGTATAACATGAGATATTTCTAAACGTTGCTCTAATGCTCTAATTGCAATTTATTCAGGAGAACTCTTGTACTGTGTTTAATAGCCCTACAATGTAATTACTGGCTGGTTTGGCTTTACCGTTTCACTTGAATAAGATATATACAATAGCGTGATCGAGCGGGGATGAAACGTTTTGCTTTACTTGTCTCAACGATCAATTCGTCGAGGTATTTTCGGGCAAATTGTAATAATTTTACGTTGGTTACGAATATCTTTATTACATTGAATTGGATCACGTCGCACGCGGCAAGCTTTTATTCAGATGATCGCGGCGAAACAGAACAGAATGTAGATCCTTTACCTGTCAGATAACTTTCTCTTGGTTCTCTCGTGTTGCTCGAGCTCTCAAACTTTTTGTGCTCGCTCTATGTTTACGATCCTAGGACTTTTCAAGAAGTAATTTACACCGATAACCATTATTCGAAAAAAGCACTGTATGCCGTCTCGTTGGATTAGAATTTTATTCGGATTGACTTTTATTAGCCATGTAACTAGCGTAGTTAATGACTTTCGAAAACGCGGATTCGACCGCGCGTAAAACAGTCAGATTTTTCGCAGAATTCAGGATGAGACATTGGATCAGTTTTCTATTGCTGAACTGGCTGCACTAGTTCAGCGTTTATCTTTTTTCTTCCAAGGTGGAGTAAAAAAGAAAATTTCTGAGCTTTAATAAGCCCGAACGCTTTGAACGCAGCGCATGACACTTTAACGTGTTGAACGTGATGTACGCTTCCCGGTGTATTGCTTTTTACATTGGAGATTATTTGAGCTGTGACGAGTAGACTGCTCAGATTTTTTTTAATTTTCTGTAGAAACATGAGAAACAATGAAATCTTCAAAGATACGGATTCGGCATTTGAAACCGTAATAGAAAACATAGAAAGCGTTAGATAGCTTGTAGACCTAATAATATAAATGTATATATGCAAATGTATATACAATATATTATTATAAAATATATACATAGGTTGTCACAAGATGAACAAACTTTAGCGATGCAAAGAGAAGTTTTGCAAGAACCCAGCCGCCGAAATGAAAACCGTTTATACATCCTCGGCACTCTCCAAGCTCCACCGATTGCTGGCAACAGCGAAGAATGGAATTTTAACCTGCATGAGCAACAATCAAGAATTCACAAAGAGATTTTTGTAGAGACATAGCGATGACCCAAGTCTGTCGAGAAAGAGAATGCTTCTGTGCCTGAAGAAGCTAGAATGTTATTTATCATGGGTAAAAAGCGCCGGAGCACGAGTCTTGTAAATGCAAAGTTTCATTATTTATTAATTATATTGTACATTGTGCTGTCATTTATTAAAATAAAAAATAATATTCTATTAATGTGTCATTTAGATCCCAATTAATTATTCACATTTAATCCTCTTAATTGAATTTAATCTGTATTATCAGTGCTATCTGACGATTTGTTTCCTTCGACATTTCCCTCGATATTGTCCCATTCCGCAACAGCCTCTAGAACAAGGGATGCTAATTTCTTGATCTCCTTGTTTTGCATGGTGTCATTCTTGCTCAATGCCTTCACTTGTTCCATTATTGTATCCATTTCCATGAGTTTTACAGCGACGTCTTTCGCACTTTTCATCATATTTAACGTAATTTCGGTACCTTTATGTTGTAAGTCATTGTGTCGATCATTAAGTAAAAAACGTAGATATATCAGCCAAAAATCCCAGCCGATTAATTTTTTGCAAGCCTCTTCGCTAGCTGCCGTTAACGTTACAAACATTCCAGCTAATTCCTTCTTTGTATAAATTATATTTTCATTTGTGTCGTCCACCATGGACGACATCATAGATTCACGAAGTTGATCAGATCTCTGCTCAACAAGTTGAAAAGCAACTTTACGGCACGATACCAAATTGTTTGTGAGTTGTATGGACGTTCGCTTCAACTGGTTGTCATTGTCACGCATACAGCGCTCGATTTTCTCATATTTTGTCTTGAATATATGTTCTCGGATGCTGTTGTTGACACTAGCTAGATTGCACAAAGCTGTTAGAGCATCGCATCTTTCATTAATGGAACGCTCTGGGTTCAAGAGATGTGAGATCGGCTGTACAACCTCCGTGATTATCTGACCGGGAAATGCAACTTCAGGAGATGTCGTAAGTGCTAGATAGACCAGGGCTCGCGTAGCATCTATCTTTCCCTTGTCTGTGCCATTTAGCGCTAACAACAACAATGCCTCCGTACCGCCTTCTTGAATAACTATTTTTCTCAACTCCTGTCGACTGCATATCGCGTGGAAAACGCGGGCTATCAATTCCTTGCTATTCTCGCTGCCTGTTTTAGCGAGGCTCACCAAAGCGCTGGTCACGCCGGCATGCGCTAACACGCGCTGTCTTTCTCTCACGTTGTTGTCCGCGACCTGTATAAGTTCTTTAAGATAAAAACGATCGACAAACGTTTTCTTCTCAATTATAAGATCTTCCTTGTCATAAGCGCTGCACAAGTTCACCAACAATATGTCCACTTGATAGAGAATTGATTGATTTTCAGTCTTGGCGAACTCGATTATCGCTTCAACGGCTTGTCGGTCTTCGATCAACGTGTTTTTGACTACGGGATTGAAAGTGAGATACGACAGACCTGCAACGGCCCATTTTCTCATATCTCTCTGAGGACTGATCAAAAATTGTCCGCAAATCTCCAGCCAAACAAATATCCGCACTTCATCGTCGACGAACATACAGGCAGCCCGGAAATATTTTATCTCTTCGAATTTGCTCATCTTGCAAATATTCACGAACGCTCGAACCTGAATTGATTTGAATGATGTCAGGTTATCAAGATTACTCGGGTCCTCAGAATAAAACAGTTTTTCCAATATAGGAAGACTTTCACGTATGAACATGATGAATTCGTCATATTTGGTTACACCGACATAGATAAATTCGCAAATCACTTTTTGTAGCAATAAGTCATTCTCATTCCAAAATTTCACAATTATCATGTCAAATCCGTCTTCAGTAATAAATGTGTTTGCAACATTAAACGGGCCGAATGTTAAGGTTATCATCGCAACTATTGCATTCACCTGTAAAAAAAAAACGGTTAATAAGTTAGGAATTTTTACGTTTTGTGAAACAATAATTATTTCAAATAAAAAATTAAGGGACTTTATTTTTATATCGCTTAATTGACATATATCGCTTAATTTACATATATAATATATATATATAATAATTATTTCTTTAAAAATCAAGACAGTTTCAGTGTTATTAAACTATGATTGAAAATAGGAAAAATCTCTAATTAAGAGTAAATTAAGCTTCAGAAAATACGATAGATAAACAAGTCATTCTTCAATATATTTTGATTAAACTTTGTTATAATCATGTATTAACTTGAAATTTATAGAATACACAATATCGACATCGACTATTTCACAAATATTGTACTATAGTTAAAAAGATGCTCGGTCTCTTATTTTACAACAATTTAAGTCATCAGAAAAGATCAAAAGTTACGAAATTCTTACATGACATTCTACGTCAGTCGAATTCAAATTTTTTCTAATAAATTTATTAATGATGTTGAAAAATCTTTTCTTATCATTTTCATCCAAGTTTTCATCGATTTTTGTTAAACACACGCTGGTTATAGTTTGTGTGGAAGACGTAATATCCAACGAATTGCAATATTCGCTCTGGCATTGACTGGCTACCTCCATTAATGTTAGCAAACCGTCAAACTCGATCAATTTTTTGGCCCAATTTAACGCAGTATAATGAATGTTACGTGTAATAAATTCTATTAATGCGTCTCTAGCAATGCCTGTTGTTGTTTCATTTTCTATTTTATCCAACAAGGATGACAGATATTTGTCAATTATTTCTTCATGCATCTCACACAAAACCTCGTCGGGTTTTGAATCGGGTTCATCGTTCATGCCGCTGTAAGTGTTTAATATAATCTAAAACAGAATTACGCAATAAATCCATTACTAAAATACGTGTATACTATCTACATTCTCTAGTCGATAATATTTACCTGTAAACAGTATTGAGACGCGTTGACTCTCTCTGTAGATTTGCTGTTCATTATATCCATCAGACACCAAGGCAAAACAACGTTTATCATAGTGGACTTACAATTAGTTCGACTAACATTGTTTTTGCATAACTCGGCTACAATACGAATCGCGCTACAGATCACTTCATCATCCTTTCCTACTTTCTTTATGAAGAATTCGTAGGCATCAGTTCTCCAACGTGTAAGCCTAAGCAGAGTAATCACGGCGTTTTCACGTTTCTCCTGATCTGCGCTCACGTTAAATGCTAGATCCATTATTTGTGATACCTAATACAAAACAAAAGTTAACGTATATTTAAATATAATGGTCTGTAATAAAAATATGAACTAACTGCGAAAGATTATATTTGTATGACGTTAATATTTATCCATATAATGTGTAGATTATTAATCGATAAGAAGAAATAATATATTATATAATAAGAGAGACAAGAACTCAAATCCGTTTGTCAAATTATATGTGCATGATATTGAGTGAAATAAGAACTCTTATTAAAATATATATATTGAACATGAAAAATGTGTTATTATTTTTATATTATCTACTATCACCAAATTAACGTGTCTTGCGAGTTGATGGGTTTTTGTAGTTATATGAATATTTATTTTGATATTAATACTTGCTTTTTCCTTAATATATTTGTCTGAAATTTCACGAAATTGCAACGGTATATAAAGATGTGGTGAATCATTTGAGTCAGATGTATCATTTGAGCAAGATGTATCATTTGAGTAAGATGAAATAATTGTCTCGTTCTCATTCTTCTCGAATGCCTCCTCGAATCTTTCTAACTCTGTTAATGATAAAAATCTGCGAAACAATGTTACGGGAACGTTAGGGAATATTTTTAACACACTGTTGCAGTCTTCAATCGCTTCGTCGTAATTGCCCTGCTCAAAATATGCGGCAGCTCGATTATCGTAATACAATCCTTTCTCAGCGTCGTCTGTTGCTAGTTCAATTGCCTTCGTGTAGTGACTTAAGGCTTCGGACCAATTGCCATTGTTAAACTCTTTATCACCCTCCTCATTCCATTTCTGTGCAGCCATATCTAACTCTGCCATGATAGAACAAAACTACAACACAAAATACCATATATGATGTTGCAATGTATGTTTTAACATAGATAGACTCTCTATGACATATTTTATACATGTATTATTTTAAATGTAAAAAGCCCAGATTATAAACTTATTACAAAATAATTATACGCGAGTATGAGACATTAATGAGTCAAAAATAAACTTACAGTTTAATAATAATAACATTGTATTTTCTAACGTAAGACTTGGCATATAAATCATAATTGATTGTTGCAACAATTTTTATAGTAGAGAGCAGATAGCTAACTTGCACTAGCATTGAAGGACAAATTTATTTTCGGTAAATTCTCTTCGACATAAATATAGGAGCATTGGGGTTAAATATATACTGAACAATGTTATCAATCTACTGATTGTAATTCAATTATTATCAATCATCACGACAGTTCGGGTTTGGATCGACAACGATTCATGACATTACACGTAGATACTTCAAATACTTTTAATGCGAGAACAGCAATTATGTGCATTTCGCTGTAGTAGTCAGGGGCAATTTTACACTTCTCCTTTTTATGAATCGAAAATTTAAATTCTTCGAAAAAAGCGTATCCGGGAAGGCGTGCGATTTATCTGAGACTCGCGAGAAATTCAATTGCGTGAGATTAAATCTCGTTCTATTGATATTTATGTCTAATATGACGGTATTTAATGTTTCGTCAACCAAGTGGTTATTTCGGTTTTTTTCTTTGACACATCCAGTTCTTTGGTCTGTTCAAACCAGTTCGAACGTATGTATCGTGTAAACATCAGATCGTCACAACGGTCGGTGGCTGAAGGGTAGCATAAGAAAATAAAGACTCGAGCAAGAAGGACTTTAGATTCGTGAAGGATCACATTTTAACGAGATAAATATTACAGTACACAAAATTTAATTTTTCATTTACATAAGAAAAGAGACATTAATACACGATTTATTATAAAATTAGGATGTTTTGTCATTCGTCGCTGATCTTTCTTCATACAACGTACATGAGATGTTTCTAAACGTGCGTTTATGTTAATGCTCTAATAAATTGCACCTCATTTAGGACAACTCGTGTACTGTTTAATAGCGCTACAATGGAATTACTGGCTCGATCACTTAGCTTTACTGTTTCACTTGTGTAAGATATACAATATTGTGATCGAGCGGGGGGATAAAACGTTTTACTCTACTTGCCTCGACGATTCGTCGAGCTATTTTCGGGCAAAATGTAGTAATCTCACGTTGGTTACAAATACCTTTATTACATCGAATTGGATTACGTTGCACGCGGCAAGATTTTATTCAGATGATCGCGACAAAACAGAACAGAATGTAGATTCTTTACCTGTCTCACAGCTTTCTGTTGGTTCTCTCGTGTCGCTCGAACCTTCAAACTTCCTGTGCTCGCTCTATGTTTACGATTCTAGGACTTTTCAAGGAGTAATTGAAACCGACAAGCGTTATCCGAAAGAAGCACCGTGTGTCGTCTCGTTGGAAAAGAATTTCATTCGGATTGGTTGTTATTAGCCATGTGACCGGCGTAGCTAATGAGACACCATTCGCTGCGCGTCACGTGACTTTCGATAGCGCGGATTCGACCGCGCGTAAAGTCGTCAGATTTTTCGCAGAATTCAGGATGAGACATTGGATCAGTTTTCTAGTACTGAACTATCTGCACTAGTTCAGCGTTTATCTTTTTCCTTCCAATGTGGAGTAAAAAAGATGACCTCTGAACTCGTGCAGCCAGTTCGCAGCAATAGAAAACAGTCGAGCTTTATTATTACAGTGATAAGCTCGAACTTTTGAACGCAACGTACGACTTTTTAACGTGTCGAACGTGATATATTATGCGCTTCCCGGTATATCGTTCTTTACATTGGAGGTTATTTGAGCTGTGACGAGTAGGCTGCTTAGGTTTTTTTTTTCTGTGGAAACATAAGAAACAATATCAAATCTTCAAAGATTCGGCATTTGAATCTGTTACAGAAAACATAAAAAGCGTCAGTAGCTTTGTACACTTATATATAATCATATAAATGTATACATTATAATATATTATTATTAAATACATATAGGTTGGATTGATTATTGCGACAAGATGAACAAACTTTAGCGGTGCTAAGAGAAGCGCTTCCATTTTGCAAGAACTAGCCGCCGAAATGAAAATCATTTATACGTCGTCAGCACTCTCCGAGCTTCACTAATTGCTGGCAACGGCGAAGGATGGAATTTTAATCTGCATGAGCGGCAATCAAGAATTCACAAACGGATTTTCGCAGAGACATAATAGCGACGACGCAATCTTGTCGAAAAAAAGTCCTTTCTGTGCTCGAAGAAGCTACATAGAATATTAAATTTATCGTACGTAAAAAGCGCCGGGGCAGGAGTCTTGTAAACGCAATAAAGTTCTATTATTATTATTAATTATACTATACATTGTGCTATTATTTATTAAAATAAAAAAACAATATTCTATTAATGACATTTTAGATCCCAGTTAATATTTACATATAATTTTAGAAAATCGTCATGTTTTACATTTTATCAGTGCTTTTGTGATGATTTGTTCCCTTCGACGTTTTCCTTGATTATGATCCATTCCGCGGCAACCTCTAAAGCAAGAGATGCTAATTCCTTGATCTTGTTTTGTACGGTATTGTTTTACTATATTGTACGTTTGGATTAAAGAGGAAATAGCGTAGCTTTTTCATCGAGGAATTCAAGTTGAGTATTTTCTCACAAGTCTTTTACTGACCGCCGTGATCCTCGCTAGACCTCCAGTATCAACTGTCTTATTATCTTCATTTTTGTCGATTCGTCGTTCCACAATGTATCGAACACAAGATACATAATTCTAGAATCTAGCTCGCGACATTGGATAGCAATTTCACGGCATAAAGTCAAATTTTCAAATAGTAGTGCGGATTTGAGTTTCAACATGTAGTTATCCGATTTTACATATAGTTGGTGAATTTCTCAAATCCTGCCTCGTTAAATATACGTTTTCGCATCTTGTTGTTTGACGCTAGCTAGATTGCACAAAGCTGTTAGAGTCTCGCAAGTCTCATTCACGGAACACTCCGGTTCCAGGAAATTTACGATCGGCCGAACAACCTCCATGATTAGCTGACCGGGAAATGCAACCTCAGGATCTATTGTGAGTGCCAGATGCATCAAGGCTCGCGAAGCGTATTTCTTTCCCTTGTCTGTGCCATCCAGCGCTAACGACAACAATGCCTCCGTGCTGCCTTGTTGAACAACTACTTCTCTCACTTCTTCTGGAATACATATCGCGTTGAATACGCGGGCTATCAATTCTTTGCAGTTCCGGTTGTCTGTTTTGGCGAGGCTCGCCAAAGCGCTGGTGACACCGGCCTTCGCTAACGCGCACCGTCTTTTATTCACGAATTCGTCGGTGTTCAGTTTCTCGTTTTGCCCGAAAATGTGATGATGCCGGCCAAACTTTAGCAATTCGTTCATCTCGGGTAAGTATATGAGTTCTTGATTGTCATAAGCGTGTTACACAAATTTACGAACGTCGTGACCACGGCATAGAGTACCGACTGATCGTCAGTCTTGGCAAGCTCGATAATTGCTTCAATGGCTTCTTCGTCTTCGACCAACTTCTCTTTGATCGCGGCGTGGGTAGTAAGATACGACAGGTTTATAATGGCCCATTTTCTCATATCTTCTTTCTTGGGATTGATCAAGAAACGTCTAGAAATCTTGGCCATAAGGGAACAAATTGAAAATCGCGATATCGCGTAAACTGATGCTTTCTTCGAATCTGTTCAACTTGCACAGACTCACAAACGCTTGGACCCGAACTGAATCATCTTTAGATCGATACAGGTTCTCCAATGTTTCTATACCTTTTTCAAGGAACACGTTGAGATAATTATACTTAGTCGCAGCGGCAAAGATACATTCGCAAACCACTTTCTGTTGCAATATGTGATCCGTTTCCGCCATAGCGAGAATTATCTCAAATCTCCTTTTTTTATAGATAATTGCGTCCGCAACATCTAACGGGCCAAATATTAAGGTTGTTATCGCAACTACTGCACGCACCTATAAAGCAATCGATTAAATTATGATTTTTTTGGTGAAACAATAATTAATTAATCAAAAAAATATTAATATACAGTTAGATTTTAATTAAAAATAGGAGGAATTTCTGGTTGGAGAAATTAAGAGAAATTAAGTTTCAGAAAATACATAAATGAAAAAGTCACAGTCTCCAATAAATTTTGATTAAACTTTCATATTTTATAATCGTATTTTAATGTAAAACAGAATATACAATACTGATAATTGAAAAAGAATTATATTTTGATATTTTTGCTTAAAAAGTAGAATTTAAATTGCTCAAAAACGCTATAATTAAAAAGATGACCCTTAAGTTTAAATAATTTAAATAATGAAAAAAGATGTCGAAAAATACCGTCAATTCTGTACTAAGCAATGTATAAGACAAATGCAAATTGTCTCCAATAAAGTCATCGACGGCGTTGATAAATGTTCTCTTATCATCATCATAGTACATCTTTTCATATACTTTTGCTAAGCACACACTGATTAAAGATCGCGTAGAAGACGTAATGTTTATCGAGGATTCTTTGTATTTGTATTCCTTCAATTAACTGGCCACCTTCATTAATTTTTTCAAATCGTCAAATTCAACCAATCGCTTGGCCCAGTCTAACGTAGCATAATGAATGTTACGTGTAATAAATTGTATTATTGCGTCTCTAGCATGGCCTGTTATCGTTTTACTTTTTACACTATTCAACAAGCACGATAGAATCGTGTCAATTTTTTTCTTATGCTCTTCGCACAAAGCCTCGTCGGGTTTTGAATCGGGTTCATCATTTATGCCGCTGTAAGTGTTCAATATATTCTGAAATTGAAATAACCAAGAAATTATTAAATTATTAATTACTGAAGTACGTGCATGATAACTACACGTTTTTCGCTCAAAATATTTACTTGTAAACAATATTGAGACGCGTTGACTCTCTCTGAAGATGTGCTGTTCATCATTTCCAGACACCAAGGCAGACCGACGTATTTCATAATGGATTCGGTTTGATTAATATTGTTTTTGCATAACTCGCCTACAATACGAATCGCGCTACAGATCATTTTCTCGTTCTTTTGCAGTTTCACAACATGTGTGATTTTGAATAAATTTTCCTCTTCGAAGATCTGCTCGGCACCAACTTTCTCACGTGCGAGCACAAACAAATTATAATTATTCATAGCGGTTTCTCGTTTCTCCTTTTCTGCACTCATGTTAAATGCTAGATCCAACATTGTGTATACCTATATAATACAAAGCAAAATTAAGCGTATACTTAAATATAATAATCTGTAAAAAAAGTTAAATAACTATGAAAGATAATATTTATGACGTGTTTTTTATCTATCTAGTGTGTGTAGACTATTAACAATAAGAGCTAATAATTACATAATAATAAAAACAAAAACTTTAATCCAATTGTCAAATTAAATGTTGCATTGAGTGAAACAAAAACTCTTACTAACTCTTACTCTAACTCTTATTATACTAATATATCTAGTATGAGAAATGTGTTACAGTTATTATACAATAAAAAAACTGATAAAGGATGGCTATGAGAGTCAGACGCAGTTATTAGTGCGTAAAAGATCCAATTCACTGATTTATTCAATAGTGTATATATATGTACGTTTCGGTTCGGGATTGAGCCATCTTCAGTAAAATATACAAAAATTAATTAATAATTGCTCCCCTTCTCCATTCTTATTCAGTGAGTTTCTTTTTTGATTCTTGATTATTCCTTTTTTGAGTTATTATACAGTTATTATCGAGACCAAATTATCATGTCTTGCTAGTAAATAAACTTTTGTAATAGTTATGTACATATTTACCTTGGCTCTAATTTCTGCATTTTTGTTAAGACGTTTTTGTAGAATTTCAAGTAAGCGCGCCGCTGCGGGTCGAACAATTTGGTTATTTGAGTAAGATGAAATAATAATTTCCGCATCCCGATATGCCTCCTCGAATTTTCTCTAACTCCATTAGCGCTTGACATCTGCGATACAATGCCTTGGGATCTACGATGTATCATTAACGCCATATCGCAGTCTTTAACCGCCTTGTCGTAATCATGCAGCATTAAATAAACGGCAGCTCGATTTGTGTAGTACACAGCTTTTTCAGCGTTGTCCTCTGCTAGTCTCAGTACGTTTGTATAGTGATTCAGTGCGCTTTAGCTCAATTGCCTTTTTTATACTCTTCATTACCCTTCTCTTTCCATTCCTGTGCGATCATATCTGACTCTGTCCTGATGGAATCACTCTCTACAACACAAATTATATAATGCTGCATTATATGTTTTAACATGGAAAGACTGTCTGTTATTTATATATTTTATATGTAGTATTTTAAATGCGGAAAGTATATAAATGACGCAATTATTACTAAATATTTATATGCAAGTATGAGACATTAATGGAGGAAAAATAAACAACAATTTAATAACAACAATGCAATTATTAGCATAGGATCTTCATATAAATTGTAATCGATTCTTGCAATTTATATATCGGAAAGCCAACTTTTTTAACGTAAAAAATCAGGTTTATTTTCGGTGAATTATTGACATAATTAGGAGCATTGAAGCCGCTAATTGCAATTCAATTATTGCCGATCGTGGAAATTCGGGTTTGGACCGACGACAATTTAAGATGCTACACGAAAATATCTTATTTTGTTTTAACGTGAAAAATGCAATTATGTACACTTCACTGCAAAAGTCAGGGGCAATTTACGTGTTCTTCCATTTCTCGTGTCGGAAATTTCAATTCCCCGGCGAGAGTGTTCGCTTGTTCTTTTTCGAAGAATTTTCTGATCTATAATAGTACACTAGTGCAATAAATTAGAGTAAAACAAAATATACTTGATTCACTCTAACTTATTGCACCAGTTCAGGAAGTTTTTCGAAAAAGAATAGACGGAGGCTAGTTCAAGAAAGACGTGCGATTTATCTGAGAAGCGCGAAAAATTTATTTGCGTACCGTGAAGTTGAATTTCAACATTATTTTTATATGAGAGCATTTAACGTGCCGTTAACCGTGTATTTGTTTATCTTTGATACATCCAGTTTTTCTTGGTCTGTTCAAACCCTTAGTTCGGACGTGTTTCGTATAACAGACTGCCACAATTTCCAAAAAATGAATACTCGTTCAACAAAGACTTTAGATTTGTAAGAGGTCACATTTCGATAAGAAAAATATCACAGTACACGGAAATTAATCTCTTTATTACATAAAGAGAAGAGACATTATTATCGCATTGTAAAAGTACCTTGGTCTGAAATCTGTTATGATATTACGATTTATTATAAAATTAGGACGTTTGTCATTCGTCGTTGATCTTTCTTCATACAACGTACATGAGATGTTTCTAAACGTGCGTTTATGTTAATGCTCTAATTGCAACTCATTTAGGAGAACTCCTGTACTGTTTAATAGCCCTGCAATGGAATTACTGGCTCGATCACTTAGCTTTACTGTTTCACTTGTGTAAGATATACAATGTTGTGGTCGAGCGGGGATAAAACGTTTTGCCCTACTTGCCCCGATGATTCGTCGAGATATTTTCGCGCGGCCAAAAAGTAATAATAGTAATCTCACACACGTTTGTTGCGAATATCTTTGTTACATCGAATTGGATCACATCAAACGCGCGGTAAGCTTTCATGTAGATCGTCGGCGAGATAGATCCTTTATTACCTGTCGGAGTGCTTTCTCCTTGTTCCCTCGTGTCGATCCTAGTACTTTTCAAAAAGTAGATTAAACCGGGAAGCATTGGCATAGCTAATGAGGCACGACGCTGCGCGTCACGTGAATTTCGAAAGCGCAGACTCGACCGTGTGGAAGGCCGTCAGACTGATGTTTTGCAGAATTCAGGACGAGACATTATACGGTGTCTTATATAATCTCGAACTCGTCAAACGCAGCGCCCGACGAAACAAAGTTGCGAGCGAAACGTCGCGACGCGACGCGATAATCCGACCAATGACAAACGACCAATAGCAGAGGTGCTCGGTTTGAATTACATCGAAATTAACGCTAGGATCCTAGAGTCCTAGATAAGAATGCCCAATCGTCGCCAAGGTACGTACCCACATATGCGCTAACGATCCTAAAGAAGGTAAGAAAAATATAAAATGTTAAGAATGGCATGAAATTTATAATACAAGTTTCATTACAAATAATGATTGCATGCGTCAAATACACCGACGCTTTTTCTTTAACTGTCCAATAAAACCGTGAGCAGTTCTTCCGAAACCGTACAAGAATTTTTACAAGTGTGTGCAATTTCTTCCATTTTGCAAGGATCAGACGCCGAAATAAAAACCATTTATTACGTCCGCGGGTCTCTCCGAGCTCCACCGATTGCTAAACAGCAGCGAAAAAAGAAATTTTAATCTGCAAAAGCGACAATCAAGAACTCACAAAGAGATTTTCGTAGAGACATAGCGATGACCCAAGTCTGTCGAGAAAGAGAATGGTTCTGTGCCTGAAAAAGCTAGAATATGTTATTTATCATGAGTAAAAAGCGCCGGAGCACGAGTCTTGTAAATGCAAAGTTTCGTTATTTATTAATTATACCGTACATTGTGCTGTCATTTATTAAAATAAAAAATAATATTCCATTAATGTGTCATATTTATAGATCCCAATTAAATTATTCACGTTTAATCCTCTTAATCGAATGTTCTATGTTATCAGTGCTTTGTGACAATCCGCTCTCTTCGATGTCTCTCTTGAGCTTGCCCCATTTCGCAGCAGCTTCTAAAACACGGGATGCTAATTCCTTGATCTCCTTGTTTTGCATGGTGTTATTATCGCTCAATTCCCTCACTCGTTTCTTTTACGCCAGCTTTCTTAAACCGAAAATAGTCCTTTATATATTTACGCCTACTCTTACTCTTTACTCCACGTTTACTCCGTGTATTGTAGACGACGCTTCAGAGATTTGTGATCTGATGAGTGCTCGTTCTTAAGAATGTGTATCTTTCAGCTTCTTGAATTAGAAACCAGACTGCAGAATGTCCATATCGAAGATCCGAATGAGCTCTAGTTAGCGTTATCCGAAGCAGAGAAACAAGAATTTGAGGCACTGATAAAAATAAAAAAGCGGAAATGTTGATACCCAAGTTAATGTCGTGAAAGACTACCGTTTGAAAAGAAAATTATTTCAGCTCGTTGAAGAGGACACTAAAAAAAGACTTATAGCTTATAGCAATTTTTAAAAAGTCCTGCTTTGATAGACGTACCGTTATTTAACAAAATTCCAGGTTGGTAATAATAAGTTCATATACGCATTATAATATAATTGAAATTGTACAACTAAACGTCATTGTTTGCGTTTAGAAAGCGTTTTAATGTGACGAATGTGATGTACGCTTCCGCGTATATCGCTACTACGTTGGAAATTATTTGAACTGTGCCGAGGGGGCTGCCTATGTTTTTTTGAATATCTATGAAAATATGAGGGACAATAAGGTCTTCAAAGATGCGGACTCGGCAATTGAATACGTTATAAAAAACATAAAAAGCGTTAGTAGCTTGTACACCTGTATATAAATATATTAATGTAAACATTATAATATATTACTAAATATATATTTAGATTGATTTGTTGCCACAAGACGAACAAACTTTAGCGGCGTTAAGAGAAGCTGGCGTTTCCATTTTGCAAGGATCGGGCGCCGAAATAAAAACCTTTTATACGTCTTCGGCACTCTGCGAGCTCTACCGATTGCTGGCAGCAGCGAAAAAAGAAATTTTAACCTGCAAAGGGCGACAATTAAAAATTTACAAAGAGATTTTCGTAGAGACATAGCGAAACGACACAAGCCTGTTGAGAGAGAGTATACTTCTGTGCTTGAAGAAGCTGGAATATTATTTATCATGGTTGTAAATGCAAAGTTTCGTTATTTATTAATTATACTGTACAGTGTGCTGTCATTTATTAAAATAAGAAGTAATATTCTATTAGTTTGTTATTTAGATCCCAATTAATTATTCACGTTTAATCCTCTTAATCCTCAAATCTTCTATATCATCAGTGCTTCGTGACAATCCGTTTCCTTCGACGTCTCTCTTGAGTTTGCCCCATTTCGCAGCAGTTTCTAAAACACAGGATGCTAATTTTTTGATCTTCTTGTTTTGCACGGAGTTATTATCGCTCAATTCCCTCACTCGTTTCATTATTGTATCTGTTTCGATGAGTTTTGCAGCGACGTCTT
>NW_020214150.1:0-1728 GCF_003070985.1 Temnothorax curvispinosus
GTGATAAAAAAGAACGTTTTTAAAAATATTTTTAAAAGATTCTTAAAATATTCTTAAAAATGTTACCACAAAAAGTTTTTAAACCATGTTTTAAAATATTCCTAAAACTATTTTAAAATGTTTCTCGCAATATTTTTATAGACATATTTAGAAATATTTTTTGAAAACATTTTGTGCTGTATGGGATATGGCCATATATAATTATATACTTTCATATATGGCCATATAATATTGTTTAATATTATATTTTCCATTTTTTATATGATCATATATAATCATATTTCTACTAATATAAACTAATATAAACTAATATGATTAAATAAGAGGTTTTTTTTCCCGGGAGGATGAATGTTATTTTTATTAATAATCGGGTTGGCACATTCACCCCGCGTTACTTTTGTCCCCGGTCTCCCCTAGTAGACAATACAAAGTTTTTATTGTTATAATTTATTTGCCTTAAACGTAGTAAATAGTACTCGATAAATTAAGTTTTTCTTAGGTGCGGCGTATATATCTGAGTTAATACTTTAAAGGCACATAATAGAGTAATTAGGCGTAAATCCTTGTGCGGCGTAAATACAGGAATTATCTTAATATAAAAAAGTATTGCGTCGAACAGTCAAGTATTATGACGCTGATTTTTTATACGACCTTCTTCTTTTCCGCCGCACCGGTCAATTTAGCGATATTTATCTAACATTTTAATATATTCTAATACATTCTGAACATAGATATACGCAGATTCGGAATATTCCACATGGCATTTTTTTACGCGGCTGAGACTCGCGTGTGAATAAGCTTTGTGCTCTCTACAAATTAATAAATATTTAAGTGATGTTAAATAACTATCAAGTAATTTTTTTTACAAATTATTATTTTAAATAAAATGCAAAATAGATATTAAATAAATGTCACATAAATATTTTCTCTACATTATTTATTTAAACAAAAGATTCATGTAAAATAAATTTGAAAAAAAGTCAGATTATCGTAATAAGTACGATCGAATAAGCGGAGTAAGAACATTTAGTTTTAAATATCAAGCAATCATTCCATCGTCACCACGAGAATTAGTAACAGTAGATCTATATGGGCCTCTTCCAGAGGAGGTGTTCAATATTTATTTGTAATGATAGACGTATTTACGAAATATGTAGCACGCCCTGTATCCAATAAAGAAAGCAACGGCATATATACGTGTGTTAGTAAAATTATAAATAAATATATTCCAAATATCAGAAAACCACAATCAATTTTGAGTGACCATGGTACGCAATTTACCTGTAAGATATGGAAGGAAAAATTAGAGAAAACAGATATCAAAGTACTATATTCGTCGTTCGTTAATAACATCATAATTTATGAATTTATGAAGTGTTTTATCAAAGTTTACGTAAATCGTTCTTATAATAACTAATTGCTCTCATAATTAAGTAGATAATCACGAATAAAACGCAGATATTTTTTCCGTTATACAACGGACATATACCATTCAATGCAAATGAATAAGTAAGAAAATTAGATTACTTGTACTACACGTTTTTATGTTTTTGGTAGATAATCAACATCCATTTATGTATTAAACGTGGGAGAATTTATGTATAAAACGTATGCATAACGCGAGAGAATGGTACACGGGAAGGAATTTGCATTTACGCAAAAAATAGATAATTATATCTAGCTCGGAGGGATAGGGGAAAAACCGAAAGTTACGTCACGATCGGAAGA
>NW_020214150.1:1828-2285 GCF_003070985.1 Temnothorax curvispinosus
GCACGAGACAGTTCACTTCTGAGTCCGTATACTCATCCCAGTTTTCGTTTATTATTATATTAAAGACAATTTTCTGTTGTTCGCCAACCTAAAGAATCGCGAGTAAATTCTGTGCGCGCTAAGTGCCACGAATCACCCTCACTAGCGACTCGGCGAGACCTGCGGTCAGCACCAGCGCCTGACAGAAATATATATATATAATTTCTGTAACTTTTAAAGTAAATATCTCAGAAACGGGTCGGACAATCGATCGCAAATTTAACACAGGTTTTTGGGATATATAAGTGCACAATCTCTGTAAATTTCAGCTTTATCTTTTTATTTTGACATAAGCGACATACATCCTTAATTAAGAATATTTCATAATATTTCAAAAATACATTTCAAATATTTAAGAAAATTTTGTCTGGGTGATAAAAAAGAACGTTTTTAAAAATATTTTTAAAAGATTCTTAAA
>NW_020214151.1:0-9484 GCF_003070985.1 Temnothorax curvispinosus
CCCCTTCTTTTTGCTCCTCTTTTTACTCTTCTCATCCTTTCTTCCATCTTAATTCTTTTTGTAAAATTAAAAATTATAAGGCTCTCGTGATTAAATCAATTAAAGGGAAAAAAAGGCAGTAAGAGCCGGCGCGGTAAATAGGGCGCAAGTTATATATATTTTTCTTATCGTCAATACATAAAAAAATTCGCGAACGTTTCGACCAATTTTGTGGTCATCTTCAGCGCAGTAAATTAGAAACGTGTAAATTACTCTATTGTAACGCGGTCATTAGGCTATTGTATACTCGCACGTCGCACGTTCACTTATCCATGCGGTCATTCCGGTGTGTGTGCGTTACTCCATAGGCAAGCAACCTTGAGTCCCTCCCAAGTTAGAAGGCCAGGAAGACCATGCTGCATTTGGTACTTCATTATATGTTGCATGATACCTGCACACATACAGGAGCGACACACTGATTTACGGTTCACATCGATATAAAATTGAGCACTGTGAGTTACTTACAATGACATCGTAAACGGTATAGCGCACAAATCGGCAGATAACAGACGCAAGTAATCTTGACATTGCTTCGAGAGATAATACTTGATCGTAAAACGGTACAGCGCACAGATAACGGACGCAAGTTGTCTCGACAATGTTTCAAGAGGTAATGACCGATCTAATATGTTTCGCTTGCCTCGAGGTTAAAAGATCGATGTATAAGAATTCGGTGAAAAACAAATAACGGTAATGCCAGTTGAGAGATCGATGTATAGGAATATTCGTTGCAAAACAAATAACGGTAATGCTAGTCAGAGACCTTGTAACACAGTAATCTATGTATATAATAAATAAAGCGTGAAACGCGGAGCTCTCAAATTTTTGGAAGCCCCTCGATCACATCGAGATAGTTTTCGGGTAAATCCTCGATGTCCGTCTGCATATTCAAACCATTCTTCTGTCTTTTTATACATATCATCTCAGATATTAACCGTTTACTGATATATGGTTCGCTGTCCAAAATTTCAACCGCATTCCACTCGAAATCATGACCAAACTCTAATCTATGCTCCGTGATCACTGAGCGGCTGGTTGTGTTTCTTCTTATGTGGGCCTGATGTTCTTTAATTCTGGTTTGTAATTGCCTACAAGTCTGACCCACGTAAGAAGCATCACAGTCCCCACAGTTAATTTTATACACTACGTTGCTATGTGCAAATTTCGGAAGGGCGTCCTTATGTGCTTTAATGCAATTCTGCATTTTATTCAGGCTATAATATGATAGCCTAAACTTATGATTTTTTAAGATATTTCTATATTGGTCATTAATATGCGGAATATACGGTATTGTGAAAAAGGACCTTCTTTTTGTAAACTTTTCGACCTCTTTATCTATTGCCCCCCTACCTATTTCTACCTCCTCCGTCCTTCTTCTAAATTCCTCTCTCGCTTCTTCCGACCAGTCCGTCTTTTCCACCCACCTCTCTACCTTCGCTATGGTCTCTTTCCTCTCACCAACCCCCCTTTATCCACCCGTACTGCTACTGATTGGTGATTCGAATCTACCCCACCTCCAATTTTGTCACTCTTTCCCAAGCCTTCCTATCCTCCTTTCACGTAATTGATTACTGTTTTCCCCCTTTCTTTTGTAAATTCACCCCTCCTCATCTCCCTCCTTTACTCCGTTCATAATTCCCCACCCTTCCTCTTCAACTCATCTAATCAGCCCTTTTCCCTGCTTATTTATCATTTTACCTTTCAATTTTCTTTCAACTCTCTCTTCTCCATCCTCCAGCGCTCCTTTCTCCCCCGTTCTCGCATTGAAATCGCCCCCCACTATCCATCTTTTTTCTCCCTTCCTCCTCCTTCACCGATGTTATCTTATCCATTATCATGTCCAAGTTGCCGCTTACGTAAACTGTTGCCAATCTCCATTTCTCCTTCTTCCATCTTACTTTCATAATCATTAAACCCTTTTTTCCACTCATTCTTTTTCCTCTTCTAACCCTTTTCTAACTTCCATCATTATCCCACCTATTGCTCTTCCTCTTCTTCCAATTCTTTCTTTCTTTGCACCTTGTATCCTCCAATTGAACTCCTCTGGCAGGTTATTCTTCATCTTCTCCCATTCCTCCTGTTTCAGGCACGTCTCTACCAACCCCACGACATCCCACTTTCTTATCCTTTCCCAAACCCTTCCTGTTTTCCCTTCATTCCCGCTACATTCCAAAAGCCTATCTTTAGGCTTCCTTCCTGTTCCTTCTCTTCCTCCTCTCTCCTGCATTCCTTTCTTCCCCTCCCTCTTTTTCCTTTCTTTCACTCCTTTTTACTTTCCACACTCTACTCTCTTTGACTCCTTTCCCTCTTCCCCTCAGCCTCACCACACTCTCTTCCTCCCTACTCTCCCTCTCCTCCCTCTTTTCTCCGCCCTCCCCTCCCATCGTTTCTCCTCCCTCCTCACTGCCTTTCCATTTCATTTTTCCGTCTCCCTCTCTTCTACTCTTTCCCTTCTCCTCTGTTCCTCTTTCTCCCCCCTCCTTTTTCTTGCTCATCTCTCATTTCTCCTTCCATCTATCAGGACTTCTTTTTCCTCATCCCAACTCCACCACTTCCCCTCTATCCAAATCTTTCCGTACTTTATCTAATCTCTCCTCCTATTCCTTCTCTCCTTCTCTATCCTCTCCAGGCTCCATTGCACTTTTCTTTCCTTCAAGGTCATGTCATTCTCTATTTTTTCCATCCTCCCTTTCAACACATTCTTCTTCTGCATTACTTCTATTTTTCTTACTCTATCCTTTAACCTAACTAAAACTATCTTCTTCTCTTGCCCCGTCTTTCTTTCTATCTCTTTTACCTCTTTTATTCCTCCCTCCTTTCCCATCTCTAGCCATAGCTTCTCTACCGTTTCCTTTCGCCTTCCCTCCTTCACCTCCACCCCTTTCACTACTACATTGTTCCTCCTTCTGTCTCTCTCTTCTAACTCTCTCCACCTTTCTAGCTCTCTTACCTTCGCTTCCATTGCTTTATCTCTTTTTCCTATCTCCCACTTTCCTTCCTCTTTCACTTCTCCCTGCTCTTCCTTCCTCCCATCTCTCCATCTCTTAACTAATATATTTAAATTTATATATTAGTTAACTTCTTTATATACACTACCGCTCATTACTTAATTTCAATATATAACCCTATATTTGTTAATTTCTCTGTAAAGGATGAACATGATACATGTGTTTTGTACAAAAATGAGTACATTTCCTGTTATAAACACTTGCATGCATTGCATTTTCATATATTATTTATATAAAAATGCGATGCATGCATGTGAAATGTTTATAACAGCAAGTGCATTCATTTCTGTGCAAAACACGTATCATGATGTTCATCCTTTACAGAGAAATCAACGAATTTGTTGTATATTGAAATTAATGAGCGGTAGTGTATATAAGGAAGTTAACTAATATATAAATTTAAATATATTTGCAATACAATAAATATTTTTATAATATATTATACCTTTCTCTATATTGTTCCTTCTCTTCTCCTTCTTTCATCTTTTGACGTAGAACTACGTCTTTCTCGGGGGGTATGGGGGTATGACTGCAACGTTTTTTTGCAACGTTTTCATGCAACATTTTCTTTTTCTCGAAAAGTATTAAAGAAAAATATACTTTATTATATAGTTTTTGAAAGCTCTCGATGTAAGCTAAATGTTTTCGTGGTTAATTTTTCGATATGGGTTTGTTCTCAAAAAGTATTAAAGGAAAATATACTTTATTACATAGTTTTTGAAAGATTTCGATGTAAGCTAAATGTTTTCGCTCAATGTTGGTTATGTTCTCTTGATACTTCATAGATTTTTCGAAAATTTTTTAATATTGGGAATTTTGGATAGTGCGACCTTTTCGTTGGTTGCTAAATGTTTTCGCTCTTTGTTGGTTATGTTCTATTGTAATAGACGTAGTTCTACGTGTTAATTGCGGCACAGTTGTTACTGTGCTTGTTAATTTTTTTTTATCTCTATATCTTTCTCTTGTCTTAAAATACTTTTTACTTTTTTATAAACAGCTTAAGGTATGGATACAATAAATAATACTATAAAAGCTACATTTGGATGGTAATAATTTACACATCCTACCTCTATAATTATGTTAAAATTATAATAGCGTAATGAAAACGATTCATAGGAATAAATGTGATAGTATTTATTAAATGAAATTAAGTATGAAATATACATTTAAGAAATATTACTTTAATGATTATATTATCTTACGCGTTATTAACATTTCATACAGGCGAACCAAATAGATGCTATGATATACAGGATACCTTTAAACAATTGTTTCATTTTCTAACATTTTTCAGATATACTGTAATATAATCGTATAATCGTCATATTTTTTTACACAGAAATACTAACGCAAAATTATTCGGGCATTGTCACTACTAAAATTAAAAAATCAGATGAAGGGTTAGGTAATGTACATATTTTTAATTCACATATCTCTCATTTACTACCGATCATCATTTCATAATGATACATTTGCAACGAAATAGATACGCCAGTACCCAAAACGTATATCTGTAATCTAAACACAAGTTTTTATATTTTGGAAACGATACAATAAGTGTCTTAAACTACTTTTTACTTGTTTCTAAGCAGCATAAAATATCGATACTATCCGAATAGTATAAAAGCTATATTTGGATGGAACGATAACAATTTAGACACCTTACCTCTATAATTATGTTAAAATCGTCAGATATACTGTAATATAATCGTCATATTTTTTTTACACAGAAATACTAACGCAAATTATTCGGACATTGTCACTAAAAAATTAGATGCAGATAGTTTGTAATCATACAAAGATAGACATCTTTTTAATTCATAACATATCTCTCATTTACTACCGATCATCATTTCATAATGATGCATTTGCAACGAAATAGATACGTCAGCAACATTCGAGACCATCGACTGGAAAAAGCATTCCTCTTTGTCTATTCGTTGTGACGGATAAAATCGTATAATTTCAGCACTCAGCAGTGGATTCACTTCAATTGATGGGATTTTAAGACAGAGCTCAATTCATAGAATCTTCGTTGTTACTAAATATGCTTACAAGGCCTGTGAATAGCGCTAATTTCTCTGCCATGCGCATATCATTCTTTTTCGTGGCTGTATCCTGATTAGGCATCATCTTGTCCGCAATATGTGGCCTTGTGATCTTTAGGATGTCAAGCTTGACGTGTGCAAACTTCATATGACCAATGAACCTTAATAGTATCAATTGCTTCGCATAACTCACAAGTCCCCTGCAATATTTTTTAAGCATATTATGAGAAAATGGAAATACTTAATGCTAAAAACTCTCAATTGCTTTGAATACTTAATAAAAAATTAAAAAAATTCAATTATTCTGTACATGATAAAAAGCAAAACTGCAATATATCTAATCTTACCAGATCTACTTTGTCTCAGTTGTTGTATTTTCCAATAAAGTCTAATGTCATAACGTGTTCACATACAGAGGTCATTTTTAAATTTACAGTCTCGGATCTAAATTGACCTACCCATTCGTGGACGGAACAAAAGCCATTCAGTCCTAAAGATATTCGTAGAAAAAATTTATTATTATAGAAATGAGGAAGAAGGAAAGAGGAAGCTGAAGAAGGAAACAATTCAAGTTATCAACATACGTTTTTTGATATTACATCGTCCATTACTCAATATATTGGCCAGGGATGCTGCCAAAGAAGGTTTTTCAGTTACCATCAAAGCGGTTTTCATTTTGACGCAATATTTTCTTCATATGGCATTACAATTGATTTCTTCTTCTGTCATGTGGCACCGATTCCTAATACTTTGACGAGCTCGACACGACCAAGATTTAAAGGTTTGGGCACATTCATCTCCGAATCGTGAGAGGCAAGGGGACTCACGCAAATCAAACATTCCGAATCGTGAGGAGCTAAGAAAATAATGAATATGCAATAAGCAGTATATATGAAATAGAGATAAAAAGACTGAAAAATATAATAAAATTAGAAAAAATTGTATATAATAAAAAAGTTTGCAAATTATAAATTTACTGCTTTCTCACAATTTTAAAGTATACAAATTAGAAATTTGCACATTGCTTCATCATTTTATTTTACTCATAAAGCTTCCTTTATGAAGAAGTCAATAAATATTAATAATTATGTATCAAATAAAATATAAGCTTCCTAAATAGAAGAGCTTTATAAGTGAGCGAAATAAAATGATGATGCAATGTATAAATTTCTAATTTATACATTTTAAAATGGTGAGAAAGCAATATGCAAATTTCTAATTTGTACACTTTTTTATATTAATAATAATAGCTAATTGTTTACCGAATATTAAACATGGATAAATGATGTATTATGCGCATCATGCGTGAAACAGAACACACTTATGGACATGTAACTATCATATATACTCTGTTTCATAAATTAATATAAAATATGTATTTAATATAAACATTAAATTGTGAAATGTTCAATATTCTTGAAACGATAATAATTTTTATTATTACCTCTCCATATATCTTAAATGTACATGAATTTTCTTCGAACTCTATATTTGTAATATCACCAACTTTCTACTCTTGTTGAATATTTGTATTATAAGCACCAATAGCTAGTCCCATTTGATCTTCTCGAACATTAAATTCATCGATATATCTAAAATAAGGAAAATTTTACATTGCACATCTCTTTAAACAATTTTGTTCAAGATAAAGTTTCTCTCTCTCTCTCACCCCATAATACGTATATACCTATATATATTACATCTTCGGTTTCTCGGAGGGAATAGCCACGCCGCTTTTAACGGTTTCCCACTTTCCTTTGCTATCATCTTCGTCACGTTTCTTTTATCGTTCTTTTTCTTTGCGTTCTTTACATTGCTCCTTCCTTTTCGCTTTATCCTCGTCCTCCTCCTAGGCTAAAGCCCTATGTAAAAAAAATGTGTTATATAATATATTATGCTTCATGTTATCGGCGTTTTAAATATACAATATTTCGCGTTTTACATGTTATCAGAACGGCGAGACCTTCAGCGTAAAATCGACAATGCATCGCCCCCAAGCATCCATACATGGAATTGACTGTGAGGTTTAATGCCATTTGCCTGATATGGTAATCCATTTTCTGTTCCGGCAATAAATTCGGCGCTTTCATGAGTTGCTTGATCTGCTGTCTGCTTTTGACTAATTTGTGAATCTCCGTCGGGATCATACCTGAGTCCAGATTTAACTCGAGAATATTTAATTGCTGCACTGTGTAAATTACGTTTTAGTCCAGATATTTACTTCATGATATTGTTTGCATATAAGAAAATTACCTTGACGTCAGCATACGCCGCACTGGGCACGATGGTAAAACACAAATTGTACTCTTGTATAATACTCGGATTAATACATCTTGTACAATACCAAAAATTGAAGTTCATTAGCCGTCCCAGTTTGTCATAAAAACCTTTCTTCGGATCAAGTACGAGGCCTCCAGCATACGCCGCAGCTTTTTTCCTACGCGAGCCATCTAACATATATCTAGTTTCGTAATAACGACAATATATAAAAATATATTGAGATCTCACCATCGCCTCGCCCTTTCTTTTCAATTTTCTTATCCAACGTTATGTAATTTTTCAAATTAAAAGCATGTAACAACAGATATTCGTTTCTCTCCGCTCTTCCGCCTAATAGCGTCCTTGATAAAATATTACCTATATTCATTCAATTCGCAAAATTTAATTATAATTGCATTATTATATTTTATAAGTAAAATGGGAAATATATAATGAATGTACCTGCTAAACAAATGATTTGAAGCGCGAGCGATATAACATTGAGATCCATCACTGTAGTCATAATGTATTTTGCTTCTTTTAACGTCACATGCATTAGATTTAGCACTTTGTCCATTATATTGAAGAACGATGGAGTTTCCGCTGACGTGATCTCTTTACATTCGTGTTCCTTCATCTTTAATACTTAAATATTTGTCAAAATTAAGTTATTTGGTCGGATGAACAATATAATACCAATATTACGAGTATCGTATGACTTACTGCACTGCAGAGTGATTGCAGATCATAACTTCTGACTTTTAAGTTCAATTCCTTCACCGAAATTTGTATATCACAAATTGGACGACCAACAAATCCTTGATTAATGATTATTTTTCCTTGTATAAATATTACATGTATTATTTTATGTTAAAGAAATTATCTTATTTACATGCCAGTTATATAAACATAATTTTAATATTTTACTTAAATATACCATACTACAAATTGTTACAAATCGTAAAGTTTAATATAGTATGCTTAGACTGTAGTAAAAGTAAAAAAAATATATATATAATAATTAAAAGAAAAGGAAAAAAAAGAAAAAAAGAAAGAAAAAAGACACTAAATTACGTAAAAAGTATATTCAAAAATAAAAACTGGAATTTCTTGAAGCTACCGCTTACCATTAAAATCTGGTTGTAAAACAGTGTCTTCGTCATCAGTAGTAAGACGACATTCGTACCTACGATCTCTACGTTAGGTGGAAGACGACCTTGTCTACCACTCATATACCCTGAATTACCGGCACCTCCCTGATGACCACCTCTTGGCGGTAAATCCCGAACACGATCTTCACTGCCGTCCAAAGTATCTCTACGTATAATCCTAAAGGATGTATGATCAATCGTTAAATTTCTGATGCATGTAGGCAATTACAATATTTTTACTTGTATCTCGTATCACCCATTGACTAACTTATCAGATATGCCTAAAAAAAGCTGATCAGAATTGAAACAAACGGTGTATCACAATTTATTCAAAACGTTATATTATTTTTTCTATTAGTCTATTAGTCTCTTTTAGTCTCTTTACTTCTTTTTCTCTCTAACAAGGATAAATAATGTATTATGCGCATAAAATTCAGTTTTTTATATCCACAGATAATTATTTAAACAAAAACAATTCTCATCATTGAAATATATCATAATATATAATCATTGATTCAGTGTATGCATTATGTTGCAGTTTTATTGTGTTACGTTCAGCCAGTGAAAGAGTTCTCACACAATGCAAGTATGTAATAATAAATATTAAAATACTTCCACTAATTGAACGTAACCCAACATCATTACAACATAATGCAAAAGCAATAATTATTACTCTTACATATGCTTATATATAAAATATATTATTATAAGGATAAATATAATTTACTGTCCGTATTAAAAATCTATATAGTTACAGTAACGTATATCTTAGATTTGTACGAGCAAGCAATAAATATTGAAACATAACCTATATAAAATAATTATACTTTGATACTAACATACGTACCTAATAAAGTTTTCTAAACGACATTGAAAGCTCTTTCCATACTCTTCAAAAGGACAAACGAAACCATCTCTCTCTCTCTCCTCCTCTCTCTCTCTCTCTGTCCCTCTCTCTCACTCGATGTAACTCGATCTG
>NW_020214152.1:0-1276 GCF_003070985.1 Temnothorax curvispinosus
AATATGGCGGCCAAATTATCCGTGAAATGCTAAAAAATAACTATTTCGTTCTTTAAAACGTACAAACTGCGTTCAATTTTCATGAAAATTTATATCATGATACATTTTAAGATGTTGATCATAAATTAACAATTGGGACGTCGTATTTGAATATAACGAAACCCAATATGGCGGCTGTATATTCGAAAAATGCTAAAAAATAATGACATCGATATTCAAATCATATACAGACTCGTTCTAATTATTATTAATTTGAGTGTTACGGTATTTTTTAATTGCTTTTTTTATTTACTTTTCCAAATTTTTATGAGTTTTCATTACTTTTTTATTTTTGACTATGATTTTGTTATTGCGGTGACAAAATTTGAACGTGGTTGATCAAACATGATTTTTCCAGTGAATACAGAATAATTTTTGAATAAGTAAGTGAAGGCAAGACAGGTAGTCTTTCGAGCCAGTGAAGGCAAGAGAGACAGATTGTCCGGCCAGTGAAGGCAAGAGAGACAGACTTTCCAGCCAGTGAAGGCAGGAGAGACAGACTGTCCAGCCAGTGAAGGCAGGAGAGACAGACTGTCCAACCAGTGAAGGCAAGAGAGACAGACTGTCCGGCCAATAAAGGCAAGAGAGACAGATTGTCCGGCCAGTGAATACAGAATAATTTTTTTTCTTCGCTGGCTGGATAGTCTGTCTCTCTTGCCTTCACTGGCTGGACAGTCTCTCTCTTGCTTTCACTGGCTGGACAGTCTGTCTCTCTTGCCTTCACTGGCTGGACAGTCTGTCTCTCTTGCCTTCACTGGTTGAACAGTCTGTCTCTCTTGCCTTCACTGACTGGACAGTCTGTCTCTCCTGCCTTCACTGGCCGGACAGTCTGTCTCTCCTGCCTTCACTGGCTGGACAGTCTGTCTCTCTTGCCTTCACTGGCCGGACAATCTGTTTCTTCTGCCTTCACTGGCCGGACAATCTGTCTCTCTTGCCTTCACTGGTCGGACAATCTGTCTCTCCTGCCTTCACTGGCTGGACAATCTCTCTCTCTTGACTTCACTGGCTCGAAAAACTACCTGTCTTGCCTTCACTTACTTATTCAATGTCAAAATAGAGAAAAAGTTCATATTTTGTCGACCAGTGTAACCAGAAATGTACTTAAGTTAACAAATAAGATGATTTTTTATCGGTTTATGGACTTATTCAGATACTAAGGCATATATGCCGTATCTCGTAAACTAGATCTAATAGACCACAAATCTGACGGTATACTTGGATTCTGCACCTCACAATT
>NW_020214153.1:0-65 GCF_003070985.1 Temnothorax curvispinosus
AAGCATATAATCAAAGGGATTCATTAGCCAATTTCTTGTTGACTCCTTTTTTTTTTTTTTTTTTT
>NW_020214153.1:165-1350 GCF_003070985.1 Temnothorax curvispinosus
TGTGGACTCTGACTCGCGCCTTATGAGTTCTTTTTTTTTTTTTTTTTGTTTCCGTAGGAAGAGGTAAAATGCCTCGCGCATTCCTGACCCCGGCCGTCAGGATATGTGGGACTTGCACCCACTAAACATCCTCTCCCTTAAACAAAGCACTCGGGACACAAGTCACGTGACATGGAACACCGGAGGTACACTTCACATCACGCAACAGTCCTCACGCAGAGGCGACAATAAAACGTAAACCAGACGAAGACCAACGAAAGGTTACCGGTACCGGACTCGCGAACCCCGGGGGAAGGGCTCTCTAGTCGAATGACATTGGCACGAGTGCCGTCATTCGGCCACCTCAGAGAAACCGCATGATAGTGGCTGCGGGTAGCCATACCATTGTGGGATCTCTTCATCGGTTACGAGATCATTCCCCCAGAGAAGAACGAAATCCAGGATCGGGATCGTTCACCAGGTGGACGAAGGATAAAACTAACAGAAATTCCTCATCCGGATGAGGAACTTCACATTACAAAACCAATACACGAATCGAAGCCGATCCGTCCGCGCAAAAGAGTCACGACCCACCACCAATAGTACGAATCGAAGATCGATCCGTCCGCGCAAAAGGATTCAGTCACAAGAACCCATCACCAATAGCAGGAGGCACCAGTACACCATCCCTGTCCGAGCCAAACCATCGCAGTGCTCGGCAACAGCGAAATCGCTCACCCTCCCCGATTCCAAAAGAAACCGGGTAAAGGGAGCGAAGAAAAACACAACGAGGAGTCACCGTCCCAGATCGAAAGATCCCCCCCCAGGGGACGACCAACCGCGCCCCGACACCACAAAAGGCTCGTGGAGCTCATTGACGAGCAATGAGTCCAGAGCCCAAACAGCGGCAGGTGACGGACCCACGGCCGGCCGACCCCAAGGGAGGACCCACGACCAGAAGAGGGGCGGGTTCCTCGACACAAGAGAGAATGTTCGCGGGAAAAAACGCAGAGTCCCAGGCATCCCAGAGGCAGCGAGCGCCGGCCGCCCCAAGGCGGAACTCCCCCCCCCCCCCCAGAGATCCGGGAACGTCGCCAGAGGAGACACACCAAAAACAGACCCGCAAACACCCCAAAAAAAAAAAAAAAAAAAAAAAAAAAAAAAAAAAAAAACGCCCGGGAGACCCACGCCGCACGATACATAAAA
>NW_020214154.1:0-13875 GCF_003070985.1 Temnothorax curvispinosus
TGTGTGTGTGTGTTTGTGTGTGTGTGTGTTTCAAATTCTCTCCATGATTTCATAAAAACAAACAAGAGATCTAATTCTGTAGATAGATACATCTTATCGCAGTTTTCATTATGCAAAAAATATCTCACTAACAACCCTGACATTTTGGTTACGAATGCTGACAAAGGTCAGACCACTGTCATCATGGATAGACAAGACTATATTATGCAAATGAAAGCCTTGCTTAACGATCAGTGTACATACAGAAAATTAAACAGAAACCCGTTGAATAAAATCACCTCGCAATTAAACTGTTTAGTGAAATCATGGAAGAACAACGGTATTATTGACGCGAGGGCTTACAGTTTTCTGAACTGCACAAACGGTAACCTCCCCCGTTGCTATGGACTTCCGAAGATTCACAAGGAGGGCTATCCGTTACGCATAATTGTATCTGCCGTTGGAAGCCCTCTTTATAATATTGCCTTATATCTGCATAACATTCTGAATAAAGCAGTTGTGAAGCCGTCTTCCCATGTTAAAGATAGTTGGTCGTTCGTGGAGAGTATGAAGCAACACAGCATCCCCCCTGACCACGTTCTGGTCTCTCTCGATGTTGTTGCGTTATTCACGAACATACCCATAGAACTTGTTCTGACTGGAATCGAAAAAAGATGGGATGCGATATCGAGAAAGACCCGTATGAATCTGGACCAATTTCTACACGCTATCAGAATGATTCTTAACTCCACTAGTTTTTCTTTTGACGGTGAGTTCTACGAACAAATCTTCGGTAGTCCAATGGGTTCCCCCCTCTCGCCTATTTTAGCCGATATCGTTATGGACGATTTGGAGACTTGCTGCCTTCAATCCTTTGATTTTCATATCGAGATTTTTCTTCGTTATGTCGATGACATTTTTATGTGCATTCCGCAGTCAAAACTTAATGAGGTTGTCCGTACGTTTAACAACTATCATCCGCGTCTCAAATTCACGTATGAACTCGAGAAGAACAACACCCTGAATTTTTTAAACACGTCTGTTTTTAGACACGGTAACTGTTTGTTCACCAACTGGTATCGAAAACCAACGTTCTCTGGCAGGTATATTAATTTTTTCTCCAGTCATCCTTTGAAATACAAGATTAACACGGTCATTAATCTGGTTGACCATGCCATACTATTGTCGGATGAACAGTTTCACGATGATAACATCAAGTTAGTGAAAACCATATTGTCTAATAACTGTTTTCCTGACCTGTTGGTGAACAAACATATTCAAAGAAGAATTTCAGAAATTAACAAACGATCGAATAATGAGGATAGCGTTAACAACAAAGACAGTGCATTTACTCTTGATCTGAAAAATTATGTTCCCATCCCCTACGTAAAAACTTTTAGTGAGGGATTACGCCGTACGTTCAATAATTACGGTTTGAACACCTTGTATACGGTCCCTAAGAAAATGGATACACTAATCAGGAAAGGGAAGGACAGATTGGAGATCAAGAGATGCACTGATGTCGTTTATAAACTCGACTGTTCTGATTGCAATGCATGTTATATCGGACAAACGAAGCGACATTTAGAAACGCGTATAAAGGAGCATCGCGCAGATATTAAAAAACCCCCCATCCAACATTCGGTCGTCAGTAAGCATAGAACAGATTGCGACCATAATTTCAAATGGCAGGATGTTACAATCTTACATAAAGAACAAAATTAAAAAAAACGTGAAATTTCTGAAATGCTATTCATTAAAAAACATAAAGGGGCAATCAACTCACAGAAAGACACTGAAAACCTGCCATTGGTCTATGATCGAATAATTTCTTCACTTTAAGTTCTCCTTCTATGTTTACTGTATTTTGCGATAAGGTATCACTTTAAGTTCTCCTTCTATGTTTACTGTATTTTGCGATATTGTATCATTAGTTTTTCGGCCTTCACATGAGACCGTTGTATTTTTCCGACCCGCCACGAATTTTATATAATTGACGCACAATGATCCATGTAAGTCTTATTTACCGATTTTATCGTAAATCCGTTCAACGCGTAATGTTGTTTAATTTTTAATTTTCAAATTTTTTATATACTCTTTCATTCTTTCATTCCAGCATTGTTAAAACAACTTGAAAAGGATCCAAATTAGTGGTCGAAACGTCGTTGTGATATACTTAATAAAACTTGCCAGTCAGGCCGTTTAACTATACCGAATTAATAAATTAAATACAATAGCTCTCATAAAAAAGTATTTTGATCGCGACAACGTCGCATTTTCTGTAAGTTGGTAGCATTGATCTCACTCGACATCAGCTGCGTGAACGCGAAGTGTGTGCTCTGAGCACGTGTAATATACAGACGCAACGTTTGAGGTTAGTTTTCGCTTGCGCTACGAAAATGCCAAAAGTAAAACGTTACATGTGCAATTGTTACAATCATCTGGTGTGGTTTCGAGTGTTTCGACTCGTGTCTTCAAATTACGTTTCCCAGTATTTGTCTGTGCTAACCGTTGATTGTACACTTTTTCAGTGACAACTTTTCCTTTCCACATGTAACGTTTTACTTTCGGCATTTTCGTAGCGCAAGCGAGAACTAGCCTCAAACGATGCGTCTGTATATTACACGTGCTCAGAGCACACTTTCGATACACAGGAGGCTCTATTGGAAAAAGTAACGGACCTCTGTAGTATTTGTTATCCTTTACGGAGAGTGACGGAGAGAGAGGTTTTAATGTGACGTCATAGTGCGCTGTTGCCGGATCTCTGTACTTACGAGTTCTGCGAGACCAAGCGAGACTGTTCTCTGTATGGTTTTTATTTAATATTTCAGAAAATATCCTCGAAGTCATAATTTTTTTTGTTCTAATTTGTTTGTAAGATGTTTATTAATATTTCTGCAAAGTTTTAAAAGGATGCCATATTTTCTTCGATATTAATTTCTCAAATGAAGTTGAAAAAACAGTGAAACTTGATGAATTCCCATCAGAGCCCATGTTAAATTCAAATTGTTATAACTTTTGAACGGGCCTCGCAAACTTGTTTAAACTTGGCACAATGCTTTATTATTATAATACTCATCACCTGACAAAGTTTGAAGAATTTGGCATTTTTTCTTCTAAGGGGTCATACAACCTTAAGGCAAAATTATATAAATTCCTGTTCTCATCTTTAAGTGCATGAGACTTCTGTCGGTAGACCTGAGCGTATCTTGAGATTATTGTGTAAACTATTTTTTTGCCCTACGGCTCTTGTAAATCATTTTTTAGCTATTAGTATCTGTATTTTCTTTACTTACTTTACTCTTGTATCTTCCATTGTAGTTACTTTTTTTTTATATATAAATGCACGAATGTTTATTTTATTCGACACTCTTTGTAATTTAGTTTCGACGCTTTAGGGGACGTAGTCCCAGAGCGTCTAATAAATGATGATTCTGATTCTGATTCTGATTCTCTCTCTCTTTTCTATCTGCATTTGTAGGAAATGTAAAAAATTGTTTTCTTTAATATTAAAGAAAACATTTTTTACACTTCCTCTTGACGGAAGAGACCACCACCTTCTCGCGGTTTCCGTTGAGCAACAATATGTACGTTGCCCATTTATTTATGACAGATATACAATAATGTTGCAAACATTATATAATAATTTTTTTTTTATGTTATTACATGTATTTATTATACTGTTAGCAAAGTAATTATACTATCAAAATAATTTTTCCAAAACAAATAATATAAATTTAATTTAATTTTACTTTTCTTATGTTACTAATAATTTATTTTCTAAATTAATAACATGTTTTTTTTTTAGAAAAACGCGTACATATTGGCCAAGAGTGGATTTCTATTATTTACGCTTTTTCTGTTTATTTCTTTACTTAATTCATCTTTTATCTACAGAATAAATTATAATTTCACTAATTTATATTTAATTGATAAATTTTTTATTTTAATTAACTTTATGCTTTTAATTGTACAATAATTAAGAGACACGATAGTATCCCGCGCCTAGAATGGGAAAGGATATTTTATTATCATCTGTATTATCATCATTAATATATATCTTACAATATTTTATTATCATCTGTGGAGATACGCGAGACACAATAAACGCGCGAGATAAGTCGGTAACCTAATGCTACGGCGCCTACGGTCTACAGCGGCGCTCGAGCCGCTCAGGGAAGAAAGAGACGGCAGATATGTATGTCTGCGCTCTTCTAATCGTCCGAAGCCGGCCGAGCTATCCCCTCCACGCGTGCTGGCAGCGGGCAGGACCTCGAAATTGACATCTCTGCCACGAGGCCGGGGATTTTCTAAGCCACGGGGGCCCGAACCACCATAATTCATGGTGGACGAGGTCGACAGCAGTAGAGCCGCGAGAAGCGCAGTCGGCAGGATTGTCGTGAGAACGGACGTGCTGCCAACGTACTGACGGAAGGCGCGTCTGCACCTCGGAGACGCGGTTCGCGACGTAGGAATTCCATCTAGATGGATGTTGCTGAATCCATGCCAATGGGATTTGGGAATCAGTCCAGCCGAATAATAAAGCTTGCGGAAAGCGCAGGGAATTTCTTACCCAATCTAACAACCGAGTTAATAGAACGACGGCGTTCAGTTCTAATCGGGGAACGCTGACGGTTTTTAACGGCGCGACCTTCGTTTTGGCTGCAAGGAGGGTAACCTGAATATTCGTGGTAGAATGCACGATTCGGAGGTAAACGACCGCGGCGTAAGCTCGAATGGACGCGTCCGCGAATCCGTGTAATTCGACTTCGAGTTTATCTTGACGCATCCCTGTCTATCGGGGAATGCGTATTTCACTAATATGAGGTAAATCCGTAAAATAATTAATCCAATGAGGTAAAAAATCGTCGGGATAGGAGAGTCCCAATCAATTTTACGGAGCCAGAGCTCTTGCATCAACATCTTGGCCGCGATGACGATCGATGACGCCCATCCGAGGGGGTCATATAACCTTGCAATAAATGATAAAACGGAGCGTTTAGTATAAACTGTTACGGCGTAAGGCGAGATTACAAAACTAAACGAGTCGTCAAGCGGGGACCAAGACAGGCCGAGGACCTTGAGTGTGTCATCGCGATTGATCGGATAGTCCGAGGATTCACGTTGGTCCTCCGGGATATCCGTCAAGAGTTCGGCGGAATTCGCGGCCCATTTTCGGAGGGAAAAACATCCGCGATTCATCATGCCGACAAGTTGCTTGCGTTTTTCGAGCAGCGACAGAAGGTCGTCTGCTCCGAAAAGAACGTCATCGACGTAGGTCGATTCTTCGATTATGGAAACCGCGTCGGGAAATTCTTTACATTCGTCACGAGCTAATTGAAGAAGGCAGCGCTGCGCGAGAAATGGCGATGGCTTTTGGCCGTAAGTCACGGTGAGCAAGCGGTAAGGTCGAATCAACAGACTTTCGAGAGGGCGCAAAAGAATTCGTTGGAAATCCGCGTCGTCCCGATGCATGCGTACCTGACGGAACATCTTCGCGATGTCCGTCATGTATACGTAACGGAATAGTCGCCAGCGTAAAATTATCGCCGCGATGTCTTGTTGTAGCTCCGGACCCGCCATTAGAAAATCATTGAGAGTGGTTTTATCGTCCGATTTGCTCGACGCGTTAAGCCCGTATCACACTAGCGGCTCGCGGCGCGACTGCGATTGCGTCTGCGATTGCGATTCTATTTCAGCCAATCAAAAAGGTAGCTATCAGCGATTACGATTGGCGTCAGCGATTGCGACTGGCGACTGCCGTTTGGTAAAGCCCATATGGCCGCGACTACGATTGCGTCTGTGATTGCGATTCTATTTCAGCCAATCAAAAAGATAGCTGTCAGCGATTGCGACTGGCGACTGCCTTTTGGCTTTGAATCCATTTTTCGAGTCGCAGTCACAGTCGCAGCCAATCACAGGATCCGATTTGGTCACGTGGTGCAATGTGGTGCTAGTGCGTGAAAACCACGTGTATACGACCGTGTTGAAAACAATAATATTGAACATCTGTGATATTGAAGCAGATAGAAAGTCACACAATGCCACCGAAACATAATTTCTCGAAAGAGACAGATTACCGTCTGATCGACCTTGTGGAATTAAAACCACTTTTTTGGGACTGTACAAGCCACTTGTACAGACGAACACATCTTAAGATTGCAGTATGGGACGAAATAGCCGAGCAGTTGGGTTCAGATTTCACAGGTATGTCTCACAATCAGAAGTGAATCGGTTCAATACTATCAGCTATTTATAATTTATTATAATTAATTTAATATTAACTAACATAACCTATAATTAATGAATAATTAATATATATTAATGTTTCTTATAGTTTATATTGGAGTGGATTAAATAATTACAATTTTTTGTAGGAAATATATTAATAAGTTAAAGTTATGCAGAATTAAAATAATAAAATTATGTAATAGGCTTTTTATTGATGCTATTTACAGGTGTTGTTGTATCAAGCCGTTTTAAAAACATGAAGGATACATTTGCAAGAAATTTAAAAGTTATGAAAGAATCAAAGCGCAGTGGAGCTGGCACAGACAATATATACAAGCCCAAGTGGCACATGTTTGAGAGATTAATGTTTCTCCAAAAGAGTTGTATCCAAGGAGACTCACAATCAAATATTTCCCCCATCCAGCTAGAGACAACTGCAGCATCAGATTCAGAATCTTCACAAATCAGTAATGAAGCGAATGATAACACATCATGTACACAAAATACACCACTTATCTACCATGATGAAGCAATGCAGGTAAATTATTTTTTAAAGTAATCGTCATTATGTTATTTTCTTTTTATTTTGTTTTATTTTGTTTTATTTCTTTTTTGAAGTAAAAATGATATTTTTACAATCTCGGTAAATCACAGTACAGAAACTAATTCTATATGTATCTGTAATTATTTTTCAGGAATTTGCGATAATACCACCTGAAGTAAATGTAGGAAGTACACACTTGACATCTTCTGATCCAAATTCTTCTAGTGTATCTGCATGTAGCGATTTTGAACCAATTGCACCTCTACCAGAAAAGAGTCGTCACCTCAATCTCTCCCAAGGCTGGCATCTAATTCTGCACTCAGCAGCATCACTCAATCTTCTCAACAACAACAAAATCCTGTTACTGTATCCAACAAGCGATCATCAGAAAACCAAGAGCAATTATTTTATAAGAGAGAATTGAAAACGAAAAAACAATCATCAATAATGGAGGAGGCTGTAGGTGCCTTGAAACAGATGGCTCAACCTGACCCAGTTTTATCTCTTCCTCAACCTGAAATTAATGATTCAGCTCATACTTTGGCATTATTCTTAGAAATCAGGCTTCGTTCATTATCTCTGGAGAATCGAAAAAAGTGTGAAGACGAAATTTTGAAACTGTTAGCACAGTTTTGAAGAGTTTAAAATTAAGTAATTAGTTATTAAATAAGTATTTTTTTTCGGCTGTGCCATTGTAATGCAAATACCTAAGTTTTTATTTTTTTCTTATTCAAAGATAAAGTAGATATTATCTATTATAGTGAGACATTTAAACAAGTGTTAATTTATTTTATAGAGAACTTGTTACAATACATGAACATGTATTTTATTTTATAGAGAACACTTATTTGATACATAGAATGTTTCTATGGCTTATTTTCATATTGTACTTATGTAATATTGTACTTAAAAAAAATTAACAGAAAAGTATATATGTACCATTGAGATCTCAAAACATATCTTTATTGTAGCGTTTAACTATCGTTAAATACATTATATCTGAGTACAAAATTCACAAGGGACTCATATTGCTGTTATCCGAATCAACATTGATTAAATTTCTAACCAAGCAGCACTGCGCTTTGGTCTTGACAATCTTCCTACCCATACTTAATTGCGAAAATGTACCTTTTATTAGCGGGAGAATTAAGCTTGGACGACAAATGCACGAATGCCTCAAATAGAGTAGGTCTATTCATGATATTCACCTCGTAATGCTTAACTTTCTCTCTGGTGCACCAGTTAGCCGCTTTGCTCACAGTGTTCTCCAAGTTATTCAACCCGGCATCGGTTTTCGTCGTTCAATTACCAATCACAATCACAGTTATCTCCTTCTTATCCTTATTCTTGTCGATGTCCTTCTTCAGCGGGAAGAGCACAGCGGGAAGAGCACATCGAGAGATTCGGGTTTGCCAGTTTCCATATTATTTTCGAAGAATTCTGGTAGATCCTGATGTGTTAATAAAATAATATAATTTGTAGAAATAAATTCCTACTTATAATTCCTACTATATACACGTATACATATAAATGCTTACTTGAAAGTTAAGAGAGTAGATACTTTACATAAAATAACTAGGGAATTATATATAACCTTCAAGGCTTCCATATTATTAGCATGTACTTGCGTTAAATTCATTGTAACCTGCAAAATATCTTATTTAGAAATATCCATCTTTGAAAATACATGCATTTTTAATGCATGCAACGCAACTTAATAAAACATAGATACTTATTAAAAACAGATTTGTTAAATGCTTGGCAAAATTATCTGATACAAATTTTATTTCTGTCCATAGGCGGCGTAGCTTTTCGATACCTTTGCCGATGCCGCGGCTCTCGCTTTTAAATTCGTATCTATATCTCTTAAATAAGGAATGCGCCGTGTGTAGGACTCCATTGATCACATGAAAATCGCGTGTTGAACTTCTCTACCATCTGATCAATCAATTCTGGCCACTTGTTCGGAAAGTCATATTTTCCAATAATAGATACTGCATCAGACAACTGCTTTTGTATCGAATCTGGTGAATGTAACATCAGATTAACGATTAGTTTCTTGACGGCATCTCTGTCTTGGGCATGTATACGATCCACTGAATCCTCCTCCTAAAATAACATTCTGCAATAGTAAACTAACATACGATGTAAGAACATTAAAATAAATAAATGAATATAAACCCAACCACTTTCCAGTTGCGCTTAACATAATTCTTTTAAATTGCGCCGGCAATCCTAATCGTGATGTTAATCTCAGATTTGTCCACCAAATGAAGTAGTAGTAAAGGATAATTCTGATTGACTTCCACCGACTCCAGAAACTTTCTCGGCTAAAATATAAATTGGATATTAACGTACGACACGCGTACAATGTTTAAAATATCACAAAAATAATAAGTTTGTAGGTTATACCAACCTGGACGTTTGACATTCACGTCTGGGCTGAGAGTGTGTGTTTCTGATATTCGCTCAACGTTACCAAATTGTCGTCGGTGAGCTCCATGTCGGCGATCAGGAAAACGATTCCTTTACTCAGTTAGCCTTTCTTTCAGGAGATACAACACGGCGGCATCGGCAAAGGTATCGAGAGAAAAGCTACGCCGCATATTATCGCATGTAATGGCATGTAACAAAAGTAACAACCGGCTTTCCGTTGGTCTGTTCGGTCTGTTGCGACAGGTCACACGAATTCCAATCAACGAAAAGCGTAAACTGCGCCACCGCGGCAGCTGCAATATGATTGGACAGTAGCCAGTCGCAATCGCAATCGCAGTCGCAATCGCAGACGCAATCGCAGTCGCGCCGCGATCCGCTAGTGTGATACGGGCTTTAAACACGACGCGTAATTTAGTAGTCGTACTCGATTCGCGTAAAACGAAATGATGCGGAATGTACACCGGGGAGTATCGAGAGGGCTCGTCGGCGTGTACCTTCTCCATGTGCCCCATGGATTCGTACTCCTTGAGGAAATCGTGATACTGAGCGGCGATCTCGGGTTTCTGCGAGAGTCGGCGCTCCATTTTGGAGTACAAGAAAGAAGTCTTTCGAAAAGTTTCGCTTATGTAAGGGGGGCCGTTCTTGAACGGCAAACGAACAATGTAACGTCCTTGAGAATCGCGAGAATGCGTACTAGCGAAATGATTTTCGCAACGTTCTTCCTTTTCGGTGAGAGGATTTTGAGAGGGGATATTTTCGTCCTCCCAAAAACTTTGAATCAAGGAATTCGTATCCTCGCAGGATACGCAATTCAAAACGGGAGCGGACTCTCCGGCTGGGTGTGCGGTGCCGGTAGGACCGGAGACGATCCACCCGAAAACAGTAAGCTGGCCCGTCGGGGTGCCGACCGGCCTTGACGGAGGCCGTCGAGCAGCAACGACCCGTATAAATCCGCGCCGATTAGTACATGAATCGGGTGATTACAAGAGGGATCGGGATCTGCTAACGGTAAATCGCGTAGATGCGACCACATTGCGGCTGGCTTTATTTGAGAGGCTGTGTACGAAGTGATTCGTTGGTATACGTAGCCCGAAAATGGGAATATCGGTCCCTGTTTGTCGCAGGGCGCGAGCGCACGAAAAAAATGATGTTGTATCAACAGCATCAGTGTAATTGAAATAAAATTGGTTGATTCAACATCAATATTAATGAACGAAATGCATCAGATAGTCAATTTATAATCCAGATTTGGTCCAATTAATATCATTGTAGTTGGAATATATCGTTATATCAATCATATATCTACTCATCCCAAACACATAATTCTTTATTATAATTACATATGAATTAAATAACTTTCTTGATGTATAATTGAATACCATGTAATCTATGTAACTACATCTGCTGTTACGTCAACTGCGTGAAATACTTAAAGAAAATCAACGGTACGGTTAATGTTATTATGGTTGCTACATATGCACGATCTTGTTGATTCAAATATAAATTTATTTAATCTGTATACTTTGTGTATATTGCTACAAATCAGTTATTTGTCAGATATTGCACTTAAATATTATTGATTTATGTGCAATGATTTTTTAGAGGAAATAGAAATGTGTGTATATTAATTATACAAATACTCGATGCAATCGACACGTGTAATCCTTAATATCTTTGTGTACATATATAGACAAGATATTATAAGTACATGTTTCAATCGTATCAAACAAATATGTATCAATATGAAAACATTTCTATTTTCTCTAGATAAAAAAATGCATATGATTCAATAATATTTAACTGTAACACCTGACACGCGTAATGCTGTTAATTTAAGTACGGCAACTACGTAAAATACTTAAAGCAAGTCAACGGCACAGTTAATATTATCATGGTTACTACATATGCACCATCTTGTTGATTCAAATATAAATTTATTTAATCTGTATACTTTGTGTATATTTCTACAAATCAGTTATTTGTCAGATATTACACTTAGGCCGGTATTCATAGTCGAATCTTATATTTAAGATCGTCTTAAGTACGATCTTAAGATGTTATGAACCAATAATCACAGAGCCGTATCAGCATCTTAAGATATTACTTAAGACGATCTTGAAATAAGGTCTGACTATGAATACCGGCCTTAGAGCCTGTTCACACGAGGCGGTTTTAACACGCGGTTGCGCTACCGCGCGTGGCCGCGCGTTATCGCGAGGCGAGGTGCGACAACGCGCGTATACGCGCGTACGCGGAACGACGCGACGATGAGCGTCTACGATACGCTTTGCGGCATTTTAGATCCATAGGCACGCCGCACAGTGGGGCGAACGCCTCATTTTTTGGTCATTTGCTTATAACTTCTACATTTTTCAATGAAATGACTTGAAACTTGACATAAATAATGTACGATTATTATACATTTAATGTATGAAATCAAAATTATTTAATTAACAATTTTTTATAAAGCGCATAAATGATTTTTTAATTTTTTAAATACTTTTTAGTTTTTTTTGAAAAATCGGTTATATTTAAAAAAAATTTTTTTATTTTATATTTCTTTAGTGCTTTATTAAATTAATATAAATAATTATTATTGCATATTTCATTACTGCTCCGTACCCTGATGTTTTAGCGCGATATTTTATGTACTAAAACCTTCCTGGAGAATTGCTCTATAGGACAGTGAAAACCGCATTTAAATCCGTCCAGCAGTTTTAAAGAAAATCGTAGACATACATACATACATACATACATGCCGAATATAGAACCTCCATTTTTTGAAGTCGTACTTAATGCAATCCCTATCAATCAAATCTGTTCCATTTTCAATTTCTTCACAGAATTGTCTAATCTTTTTGACATGTTCGAGATGTCTCTGGATAAAATTATATATAAATAGCGCGTCATCGGATTTTAACTTTTTCCGAACAATAAAATCAGTAATTTCCGGATTATTCCGTACTTCCTCAGTTCTCTTTTTTTTATGTCGTTCGGAACATTCTACGAAACTCTTTGATCTATTAAAAAGCATACGCGTACGTGAAGAAGTAGAAATTAAATTCAGTACTTCGTTCGGAAAAGAAAATTCACAATTTAACCAACTTTCATGCTTTGCAATAAATCTGTTGTAATCGTAATGGCTAGCTATCCATTTTGACTTTAAATTCTTCGTGAAATTTATGATTTTTTGTTTCAATGCTTCCAACGCAATTTTGGGTAATTCAGTATCAATACATGATATTATGTGGCTTATTAAAGCCTCATAATTTGATAAATCAAGATTATTTGCACGCATACAATTAAAAAGTTGACGATTTGTTCGGAAATTTTCCATTTTGCGAGCGTGTTACTTCTATATAAAAGATAAAGAATATATAAAAGATAAAGAATTTTACTTTATATACCCCAAGAGGCCTTAAAGGGCGTTTTGAAGGGACGTACCCAACCCTAACCTCCAATTTTCATCCACTACCTTACTGTTTCCTCCTTTGGACCAACGGTTTAACGTCTCTTCCGAAAGACGGAGCCCAGTTTTCTCCGCATCTTGTACAGAGGGGCGCGGTTTTTTCAGAAAAAAACTTTTCCATGATTCATGGCTCTAGTGGACTCGAACCTGGTTCCTCAGATTACGAGTCTGGCGCTCTACCACTAGACCACACCGCCGCCCATATAATCTTCTATATATTTTATATATTCTATATATTTTTCACTGTATCCTGAAAAGGACGCAAAGTGAATTGTATAAAGCAACGACAAAAACTTCGACAAAAACGATCAAAACTTTCAAAATCAAAAAGTCTTTAATCAAGTACTGATCGAGAAAGACTGACGAAAAGTTCTTATCTTCGCTGTTTTTATTTCCTCCCCTCCCCTCTCCTCCTCCCTCCCCTCCCCCTCTCTTCTCCCTCCTCGAGGAGAACAAATAATATAACGTAGAGCAATCTTATTGGCCCAAGGATTTACAGAATGCGCAGTACTCCAAATACATTTATCCAATAATATTTATCATATTGCTATTATATTAATTAATGTAATTAATTGTTATAAAATATGGATGAAATTAATCGTTATAAAATAGCAATAATTAAACAAATTATATATCCCCCTTTGTCTTTCTTTTATGAGAAAATAGACATCCATATTCACTCGACATGATTGAACGTCGTCCATTGAGCTATTCATGGACGACGTTCGACCATGTCGAGTAAACTTTGAGGTCAATTATGTCAAAAAGAGGGACGAAAGGGGATGAATGATCATATATAGCCAAAATCTAGACACTTTGCCCTATCAAATGGCGCAGAGCAAACCTTAATCCATTCTAATCCACAAACTTTCTTCCTGTTTGAATATTGAAGTAAGAAAATTTTAATAGTCGAATATGTCGTGAATATTTATTAATATATAATAGTACTCGAATGACATAAAACTAAAATAAATATGTTTTTTATACCCTAATAAATAAGTTCTGATAGGCATTTAACTCATATTCGCAGTTATGCTTTCGGCAGAGTCTTTAGAAAGTAACCTATCGAATTACTAGAATTTCAGTGTTCACGAAAATGTCATACTTTATCAGATCATATTGAGGAAAGAACAAAGGATAGAATCAATTATAAGTACATTTATTTATAGTTTAGGATATATATTAACATAAAATCTCGTCAAAATTTGAATTATAC
>NW_020214155.1:0-2151 GCF_003070985.1 Temnothorax curvispinosus
TTGTGGTGATGGTTTTGATAATGGATGACTGTTTCGTGTGAATGATTTTGTGGCTGGTGAAGGAGAGCGTGATAATATTTGTTTATTATGTGATGGTTTTGATAGTGAATGACTGTTTCGTGTGAATGATTTTGTAGCTGGTGAAGGTGAGTGTGATGAGATGAGTTTATGCTGTAATGGAGCTGATGGAGGGGGCATGTGTTTATGTGATTGTGCAGGTGAGAGTGATGATGATGATGAAGCATGTAAGGATGATGATGCTAGGGATTGTGAATGTTGCTGTGGTGTGTTTGTCTTTGTGTAGTTGTGATGTTTTGTGCCATGTGTCTTTGTGTGTTCTTTCCGGAACGGGATGTGCAATATTTTGCAATATCCGCATCCAGCGATTGCAACTCTTGGAGTTTGTACGTCTTGTCTGCTCCTCTTCCTCTCCCTCGTTGACTCATCTAAATAATGATTTGAGATAACTCACCTAATGAAGGCATCTTAATCTATAGTATGTGTTCAGGATTGCAAGCACCGCGATCAATTACCGCGATCGATACCGGTACCGCCATCCCTCAGCCGCCCCCTGAACGAGGCGACTTCGCGCCGCTCCCCCCGCGTCATCCCTGACCGCTCGGTCTCTCACGTAGCGTTATCGATCCGGACACGCGAGAATCCCGTGATCCTGCGAAACGCGCCGATTGGCCCAATTCATTGTCGCGTCACCGAATGCTCCGGAAACGGCCCCGCGAAAACGCCGGTCCTCAGTAGAAGCTTATCGAACAACTCGTGCGGTACTCCAGCTAGTGTGTCTCCGTACTGAGTTTCGCTCTACTCCAGTTCACGCGGATTTACGCCCCGTCGTGTATCTGAGCCGCAATTATTGTGCCGCCAGTGCATCTTCGTGCCAAGGTTTCGACAGCACTCGCAACCGCGCCGTTTGCGCGCAATCGCTCCCGCTCTCACGGTGTGGCGACGAACATTTACGCCTCTGAGCGTCAGCATCTTCACCTTCGCATAGCGAGAAGTGAATGTACATTTAACTTAAATGCGCGTCTCCGCGTAACATCTTTGCGCCCCAAGTGCGCTCGAAGCAGTGCGTACTCGCACGCGTCAAACACGTGCCCGTCGCACATCCTAGCCGCGCCTCAAATTGAAAAAAGCCACCGGTTACCTGTACATATATGGAATAAAACTGTGCTGTGCACCATCGAAGGAGAAAACCAGTGTCTGCTCATTTTCGGCACTCCGGATCACTGTCGGGGTCGACCCGGCCTGCCTTGCTCTAATTGGCGAACCGGAGTTACGCCCGGCCAAGAATTTCGCCAACAGTATGTAAAATGACTGCAACTATCCAGACGTCAACAATAGGATCTGTATGGCCTTCAGTGTGCCAATAAGGCATGCGAAAACATTTACTCTCCACTTCATTAAGATCTATAACCTTGACTTCATCAGATAATAAAGAACATCGGAAGACACCTACTGATGACGATGGCAAACCAACATCGAAAAGATCTTCAACTCTGCAAAACTCTTTAACCGCCAACTGATAATGCTCTGATAACGCTCTCTGATAACGAGAGAATGATGCTCTGAACAAGACAAACCTTTGAATTGTGTAATATTATTGTATTATCCTGATTCTTCACCGATATACGAAATTTTCCTGTGTCTAAGATCTGAAATTGACGACTATCTAGGGGAGTATCAAAAACTACAGGACTAACCCAGGGTCTACTGGAACGTATCACTTCTTCAGTTACATTATGTACGATGTTTTGTGCAACTTGTAACTTTTCAAGTCGCCTATTTACGATTTGCTGCAAATGTTGATGAGGCTTCCGGCAAGCTTTGCGGAAATACGTCATATTATTTTCATATGGAAACATGGACAATTCATTCAATGAGCCAAAGCGTCTCGCGTCATCTACGAGATGTAAAAGACAATGAGTAATGTAAGAAAGAATTTCTGGACCATATATATCTTCTGCTCTATTTACAAAAATGTTTATTGCTGTGTGTGCAAAATCAAGACGGTCTTCTGATAAGGAAGAACTGACCAGAATTCGAATGGCGGAATGTAATAGAAGAAAATGTTTATATGCAGCAGGATTTGTAAGTCCATAATAAACAACTGGAGCAGTATACAAAAGAAGTTGGCGA
>NW_020214156.1:0-11250 GCF_003070985.1 Temnothorax curvispinosus
TCTTGCTCCATGTTATTGCACGATCCTCTTGCTAACGCCATTTGTTACACTCACAACTTCCAATTCTCGACTATTGAGCGTATCCCCCAGATTCGTCATTTTATATTCTACTAATGATGCATCGTTTGCTTATCATATCTAATTTCATCTCAGCAGCCGTACATCGGCGCTATTTGCAAAATTCGCAGTTTTGCATGTGTTCGATGAAATCATTGCGAGACACGTACGTTCACGAAAACGCGCCATTGAGTTTTGGTGATTTGATCTGTATCAATGCAGCAGCCGTACATCGGCGCTATTTGCAGTTTTGCACGTGTTCGATGAAATCATCGCGAGACATGTCGCGACATGTTCTTAAAAACAATAACGCTCCATTGACTTATGCGAAATTGCAAAATTTGCAGTTTTGCACATGTTCGATAAAATCATCGCGAGACACGTCGCGACATGTTCTTCAAAACAATAACGCTCCATTGACTTATGCGAAATTGCAAAATTTGCAGTTTTGCACGTGTTCGATGAAATCATCGCGAGACACGTATGATCTTGAAAAGAAATCATATTTGATGCCCGATGAGGTGATCTCATCACGAATGTTCTTGACAAAGATATCACATTTAACGTATATGTGGATTGTGGTGGTGGTCACCATGCAGCAGCCGTACATTGGCGCTATTTTTGCAAGATTTGCAGTTTTGGGTATGTATAAATGGTCTACGATGATTCTAGAGCGCAGTCGAGAGTTTGATACGGTTCGAGTACGTCGCAAACAGCCTCCAGATACGATGAACACTCATGGTGCGAACTACTACGTTCCGATTCAGGACGAAACGTGTGAGAAACAGCACAATGAGTAAGTACCGCTAATTTTCATATATACTTGTGCAAAAAAACTTTTATAAACATATAATTGTATTTTTTCAGTTTTGGTAAACCCCGCTACGCGCCATGTATTTTGGGAAGGAGATTTGCTTTGACATCAACAGCATATAAATTTTTGGACGTTGGAATCAACGCGGGACCTATGTCCTCTGTGGATATACTTATTGGCGATAATCGAGGCAATCGGATAATTCTGCCACATGCAACGTGGGTGACATTCATCGAAAAACGTGCAGATGTACAGCGACTCGTGCAGTCATCGGCACCATCATCGCTAACGTTTCGAGATCTGGAGCTTGTTAAAATACGTAACGCAGATATTGTAAAATTGACTTCGTGCGGCACCAGCTTGTACATGAAACCGTCAACTATACTCTTCCTGTTCGAACTAGAACATTGCGTCGAGAATGTGTATTTTCAACTATGTCAAAATGTTCACGGCGTAAGTGAAAAATTCAAACAGTTTGTAACAATTTTACGTCAAAATTGTATCACCGATAAATGTAACGCAGTTACAATCTTGCGTGAATTTTATGATAAAAATTTGATTATTGATTGTGAATTATTAGCCTACGCTTTGGATACTATTGTGTATAATGCTACATGATAAATAAATGCATATAATATTAAAAAATTTTTTCTTTTTTATTTACCGTTCCCTTTTGTTAAGCTGTCTTTATTTATCGTTTACTTAAATGTAATATTATAAATTAAATATTAAGATCTGAACGATTAAATATTGTTGGCGAAGAAAAAATACGCGATTGTGAGCGAGAACGTACGCGATGATTTCATCGCACACGTGCAAAACTGCAAATTTTGCAAATAGCGCCGATGTATGGCTACTGAGATGAAATTAGATATGATACACAAACGGGGTGACAATAGTGGGACATAGAAGGATGAATTTGATGGTACGCTCAGTAGTCGAGGACTAGACGTGAGAATCGGTTGGTGTGCTTGATCGTGCGGTTTATACAGCAATTGGTTCGCCATCGAGGACGGTTGGTGAGAGTCAGTTAGTGTGCTTGATCGTGCGGTTTATACAACAATTGGTTCGCCATCTTAAGAGCTGTATATCAAAGCCCACCGATATGAGCGAGTACGCAAAACTTTACAAACCGATACGTAATTCTAAATTCAAGATTGTGAAAATCAGCGAACCGCAGATGAGAAACTGTAGCAGATTGTATAAGAGGAGAGTCGGCGTAGTGCGATATCTATTCCATCGCGAGATCGGAATCGCCGATCTCCGATCGCATCAAGATTTTCTCGATCTCCAAATAAATTGGTTCATCCTTGTAAGAGAAACGTTCCCTTTTTATCAAGATGTAAATGAAAGTGCCTGAAGAAATGGAAGTGCCTGGAGAAATAAAAGTAAATGAAGAGGAAGGAATGGCAGTTGATGATAATGATGCAGTATTGTCAGACGATTCATGTTATGATAGTGAAATGTCTGAGGATGTTTCGGAAGAAATATTCAGAGTCATGAATCAGGCTGAAGTCAATGCGTTAAATCCTCTTACAAGGATGTGCTGCACGTATTTTTACTTTACTCCAGGATAGACAAAGTTTTGTGCGTCATGCATCGTGAGAATCGGTGGATTATTCTCGATGCTGTATGCTTGTCGTAAACACGACACCAGGCGGTATATTCTGATGGACGGCGTCTTTTGCTCATCGTGCGGGGACCCACTATATCTCATTTCAACATGTAATATGTGTCCTATGTGTGTTTTCGTGTAAATATTGACTGTTTAGACTGCAGTATTTTTAAAAATATTTTAAATGTATATTATCTAAAATTAAGAGACCTATACTGCTAAGAGACTAATAATAAGTGTAACAATAAGTGTAACAATAAAAAGACAATCAATGTTGTGTCGCACACAGTGCGGAAAGTGACTGAGAGCCGGGAGGTGGTATCCAGCGATGGTAAGCAATTTTTTTACAATATAAATGTGAACGCGGACCCCCTCGCCACGCGGCGCTCGAAAACGCGAACGCTCCGCGGCGCGGCAAAAACGCGGTCGCCTCGCGGCGCCGGAAAACGCGGTTTCCCCATCCCCTCCCCCGCGGTTTTTCCCCCCCGCCCGCGGTTCTCCCCGCCCCTCACCCCCCCTCAGATCCCGGGGTTAGAACCAGCCTATATTACCTACTAACGAGTTCTTTTCTACCAGAGAGTCATTATTCTCGGAAACGGAATTGCGCGCCGCGTCCGCGAGTGTGAATGTGTGTGAGTGCAGCGAACGCGCGGCCGAGCGCAACAATATATTAGGCTTCGAATATATTAGGCTAAATAGAGCGATTTTTCAAAAGTCTCTAGAACGGAATAATAAAAAAAATGTACAAAATGAGCAATAAACGACATGATAAATAATATAGGATTAATGGAGGTAAAATAAACATTGTCTTTCTCTTTGTCTTTTTACGAGTCACCTGATAAATAATATGTTGTATATTAACGCTTACAGCAGAGCTTTATTTAACACGACTTGTCTCTAGTGAGTACAGAACAGAACAGGAAGATACATAAAAGAAACAAAAGAAAGAGGGTGCTCTCCATCGTACACCCATTTCCGGTAAAGCGCGTACACTCATCTCGGTAACGCGCGTAGTTTAAACAAATAAAAATATACATTCTAATTGTACATAGCACTACCAACATGAACATAAGAATATTAATAATAATACTACATAAAAAATATCGAACTCTAACTCAATACTCCCACTAGTTTGATTATTTTTACAGTCAATCGCAAAATTACTTTATTTGCAAATCAGTACGTAACTTTAATAAAGTTTGCTTTGGTAGTGCCTTAGTAAATATATCAGCTAGCTGTTCTTCACTCTTGACGTAGCTAATCTCGATCTCGCCTCCATTGACCTTCTCACGAATGAAATGGTATCGCACATCAATGTGCTTTGTCCGCTTATGTAGTTCTGGATTATGTATAAGCTTGATTGCGCCTTGATTATCAACGTTAAGCATTGTTGGTCCTTCTTGCCTTAAACCAACATCGCTTAACAAGCGCCGTAACCAGATTGCTTCCTTCGTTGCCTCGCTTGCAGCAATATATTCGGCCTCAGTGGTCGACATTGCTACAATAGACTGTCTTCGGCTTGTCCATGATATGGCACCACCGGCCAATGTGAACACAATGCCGCTTGTTGACTTGCGTGTGTTAACATCGCCAGCATAATCTGAATCGCTATATCCAATTAATTTTGCTTCTCCAGTTCTTTGATATTCGATGCCGACGTCCAGTGTATTCTTTATGTACCGCAGAATTGTCTTGACTGCTTGCCAGTGCTCTCGAGACGGATTGGTCAGAAACTTGCTAACATTTGCAACTGCAAACATGATGTCAGGTCGCGATACGACTGCTGCAAACATTAAAGATCCAACAGCCTCACGATACGGTACTTTTGCCATTAATTCGTCCTTTTCATCATTTGACAACTCGACTAATGAATTGTTCAGTTGTGCAGGCACTGCACACCCCTTCGCATCAGCCATTCCAAATTTGTCGATTACTCGTGTCAGGTATGTCTTCTGCGTAATCTTCACGTTGCCTTCATTACTTCGCTGGATTTCTAGACCAACAAAATAGTCTCCTTTACCAACCGTTATCTCAAATTCATTATGTAAGTACTCTAGAACTTTGTTAATTACTCGGAGAGTCTTTGCAATTAATAGACCATCGTCGACATATAGGCCCAGTAGAACCATCTCGTTGTCAATCCAACCGCGGTAAACACAGTTGTCAGCCTCACTTGCAACAAAGTTGAACTTCTCCAGAAATTCTCGGAAACGTTTGTTCCACTGCCTCGGTGACTGCTTCAGTCCATAAAGCGATCGTTGCAATTTGACAATTTTTCCTTTGTCGCCGGTTCCTTCAGGCAGTTTCAAATAAATATCCTCTTCGAGTGCACCATTCAAAAAGGCCGTCTTAATGTCAAACTGACCAATCTTCATTTCGTTGATCGCCGCCATAGCCAACAATGTCCGAATCGATTCATATCGAACTACAGGTGCGAAAGTTTCGATATAATCAATACCTTCACGTTGCGAGTACCCACGTGCTACCAATCGTGCCTTGTATCTTGTCACGTCGCCTTGTTCATTTCGCTTCCTTGTAAACACCCAACGAGCGCTAATTGGTTGACGATTCTTTGGTAATTTGGCATCGACCCAAGTTTCCATTTTAATTAGTGCATTGAGTTCGTTATCAATAGCATCTTTCCATTTCGATGCATCATCTCGAGACATTGCCTCCGAATAAGTCCTCGGTTCCTCGAACTCGATCACATGAGCTTCATAACGAATTGGCTTCTTAATTGCACTTCGATCTCGTAATGTACGCTGTTCTGACTCTTCAACTTCGTCATTACTTGCACCTGCTGCATCGTCAGTAGATTCTTCTGTCAACTCATTGCTCAAATTATTATCTACTTCAATGCTAAATGTTGGCTGTGTCCATCCGCTGCTCACGTCTTCGTACTTATCTTCATGAAAAGTTGCGTTGGTCGATATTGTCATTTTCTTCGTGATCGGATCAAATAATCGATAATTCGAACTGTCTTCGTCGTAGCCAACCATAATCTTCTTTACCGCTTTTGGTTTCCATTTTGTCCGCTTGATTTCTGGTACGTGTTCAAAAGCTGTAGAACCAAACGTTCGAATGTGATCGAGTTTCGGCTTTTTGCCAGTCCATTCTTCAAACGGTGTCGATCCAATTGTTTGATTAGTTGGCGTACAGTTTAACAAATATACCGCACAGAGTACCGCCTCTGCCCATAATTCCTCGTCGAGATTCTTCGCGTATAGCATCGACCTTGCCATCTCGACGATTGTTCGATTATCTCGTTCACAGCGCCCGTTTTGCTCCGGCGTATACGGTGCTGTCCTCTGATGCTCGATTCCACATGCCATTAAATAATCTGAGAACTCTTTGTTGACATACTCGAGTCCGTTATCGCTGCGTAGGACCTTGATACGGCGCTCCCACTTGTTTTCGACCCATGCTTTGAATTTTGTAAATTCATCGATGACATCATTCTTGTGCCGTAGAAAGCGAACTCTTCGGTAGCCGGTTGCATAATACAAAGTACCGCTTCTGTCCCACAGACATCTTTGGCATCGGTCCACACACGTCGCTATGTATCATCTCTCCTGGCTTATAATTTACCTTGCCATCGACTGTCTTGAATGAACGCCTGTGCGCCTTTCCATATGCACACGCCTCGCAGTTGATCTCAGCCTTCGTAGGAATCGCCAGCTTTTTAATGTCGCCACGTCGAATCAATTCTCGCATTGCGCCAATATTAATATGGCCTAATCGTTCGTGCCATCGTCTCAATTCATCAGTCACAGCGTTTACCTCAATAGACTTCCTTGGTTCAAATGCACATCGGTATAGGTTGTTATTTGTTTTAGTTGCCACAATAATGCATCTCTCGTTACGCCAGAATTGCATTTGATTACCGTCCGTCTGTACATTTACGCCATGCTTCTGTGCAGCTCCCACTGAAAACAAGTTCCGCCGAAGTTCCGGAACGTAATAGACATCTTGGAGCTTAACGTTTATTACTTTACCTTTTACATAACTGGCAACTCTGATATCGCCACGGCCTCTTACCATCAATGTAGAACTGTCGGCTAATGAAAGTGCTGTTTTCTCTTCGATGAAAGAGGTAAATATTTCACGTTGTGATGCCATATGTACAGATGCACCGCTGTCAGCAATCCAGTCACCGCCGTTTGACACAAAGTTAACCTCTACATTGCATGTCTCATCGCTGTTCTCCTTTTTGGACTTGTTAGTGGCTGGTTCATCTTTATTTGACTTATCGTTCTTCTTCGGCGCTCGACATTCACGTGCAAAATGACCTATCTTCCCACAATTAAAGCATTTAATTGTTGATTTGTCTCGTCGGCCACTAACCTGTTTCTTGGATGGCTGTTCCTCAGTTTTCTTCTTCTTTCCTTTGCCAATGTTATTCACCTCGACAGTCAAATCACTAACATCCTGTGACGTCTCCTCCTCGAGTAGCAGCTGACATAGATCGTCGATCCTCTTGTTTGGATCACGATTGCTGCGCCAAATTGTTCCGACATGATGAAACTTCGCTGGCAAACCATGTAATAATTTTGCCATAACTGCAGCATCGCTCGGTTTCTCATTCAGCTCCTCAAGCCGTTTCGCCAACAATCTGACTTGTGCGATGTGTTTAGACATAGGCTTTGATCCATCATACGTGTAATGATAGAATGCGTCATTGGCCATCATCCTGCTTGACGAATCAGATTTTTCGTGTACTTGCGCCAGCGTCGTCCACATCTCGCGCGCCGTCTCACAAGCCATAATGTGATCGAGTTCGCTGGATTCAATCGAGCCACTGATAATTAATTCAGCGATTGTATTCTTTGTCTCCCATGTCCTGAAATTCGCTGCATCCCCTACATCTGGTTTTACTGCGACTCTATTCACATGCTCGAAGACACCGTTCAGCTTCATAAATCGCTCGATTGTAAACCGCCACTGTCGATAATTCCCATCGCGGAGCTTCTCAATATTCGGCAGTTCAACCTTTGCTGTTCTAGTTTCTGTGGCCATCTTTTCAATGCTTAGCCTTACTCACTATCTCACAGTTGCTCTATGACGTTGTAGCGTTACCGTTACCGCTCCCAATATGGCGGATCTTGGTTATCTTGCCGCTTCGCTTAGCTCACACCAAAAAAAACGGTCGATCTGCTGTCCCAGACAAGCAAAAATAACGTCCAACACTTTGACCCACAATCTCTCAATATTCACACGCAGTGGAAGCGTGCTGGGCCCATAACCTGTTGTATATTAACGCTTACAGCAGAGCTTTATTTAACACGACTTGTCTCTAGTGAGTACAGAACAAAACAGGAAGATACATAAAAGAAACAAAAGAAAGAGGGTGCTCTCCATCGTACACCCATTTCCGGTAAAGCGCGTACACTCATCTCGGTAACGCGCGTAGTTTAAACAAATAAAAATATACATTCTAATTGTACATAGCACTACCAACATGAACATAAGAATATTAATAATAATACTACATAAAAAATATCGAACTCTAACTCAATATAATATTATATAGCATTGATAAAGTTATTAAAGTAAACATTGTCCATGTACGTATTATACATGTCCATTGAAATTTGAACGTTTGTAATATGTCTATTCTTTCTCCTCGTTATTGTTTCATTTAATAATAATACTAATAATAAACATTTGTTTCATCAAAAAATCATTGGAAAACCTTATCTTCTACATTTTTCCTCAACAATGTCCATATAATTCTGTTTTTGAAAAGTGTAATGGAATGGTAATGACTTATTCATCAAGGCAAAGAATTTATTTCAATACTATTTGGTACAGTTCGTTTTATTATGAAAAAAAATAAAAGTTTGATTGATAGTTTTCGATTCATTTGCTTATAGAAAAATAGTATTTTAGTTGAAAGTTTTCCTTTAAGTTCGCTTGCTTATTGAAAAAAAAGCCAATCAGCCAAATTAAAACTTCTGAAATAATAGCCAAAAGTGAAGTGATATATACATAGAGGCTAAGAAGTATTTGAATCTGCCGCTCGTAAGGCCGGTCCGTGGCTACTTTCCTATTGGCTGGGAAATTTGGGTTGCGCATTAACTCACCTTATATTCTTCCATTATGCTAAAAGGAAATCGTATATAACTAAAATTGATATCATTAAGGGGATCCTGCAGCCGTATGATTTACCGACATTATCGTTTTTAGATGAATCTTTTAATTGGCTTTATAGAATTGCAAAAATCTTTTACAGAATTAACGTCCGCACAAAAATCTAAGGTAACAAACGCGATTCTATATCAAAAACACCAAAAAATTAAAAATATTACTTATTTAGGCACATACAGCTGTCACCTGACGACAATATTTGCTTAAAGCAAAAATGCTGCAGTTTATACATACATAATGTTTATCATCTTCCCTTGAGAAAACATGTAGGAATAATATCGTGCAAGTAGAAGTAAGATTTAATGCGTACAAAAAAAGATCCATCAAAATTTTATTTTAGTAATGCAAATACGGATGCAGAATGACAAGAAGAGCAACAACAGTAGTTGCCGGATCTTGCGAGAGATGGCAAGCAATCGAACAAGGACAGATGTTATTTCGTTAGACAAAGACAGATATAGAAAAAACAAAATTAGAAAAGTTGACATTATCGACATCGAGTAAGTTTGCCTGTCACTGCAGGATTTCCTTAAGGGGATGCTGGAGTAACGGGCAAACTCCGACGGGATAGCGCCATCATCTAAGCGGAACTAAAAATGTTGATAATAATTATCTCAACATATCGAGTACTCGCAACCCGTCGCGTCGCGTAAAAGAGTCACGGTTGGTCTCGCTCCGCGTGTACTTGGCTTCTTCTTCTTATTATTATTATGATGGCCGTCGAGCGCTGCTCAAATATAGGCCAGGGCGAACCAGCGTGTACTTGGCGCGAGACACTGCCGTGTCTCTTGATCGACACTTCTAATCTGTGTTTTCTACATTACCGGGTTATCTCAGAACATGTGTTGAAAATACATGATACGTTGCCATAGAGATATAAGAATAGAGTGCGCGAGCGAGCTGAAAAAGCGATATAGGAATAGAAAGAGAAAGCTGCGCAGAATAGAAAGAGAAAGCTGCGCATGGGCCCCTTCTGTCTTTGTTTCGCATGCACGCGTAGACAAAGACAGAAAGGGCCTATATGCAGCGTTCTTTTTCTATTCCTATATCGCAGCCTCTTACGTGCTAGCATATGACTCGCGCACTCTATTCTTATATCTCTATGTACGTTGCACACATGCAATGTGTCGACGGCCTCGGTAGCATGTGTGTGACAGAAGACTCTCGTGCCGCACACAAATGCGTGCCGTGTACGTACAACGAGGCCCGTTTCTATTATTCCGTAACATTGGATTGGATATTTTTTTAGTATATATATATGTATATCATGTATTAAATTATATTCCATTATATTCCATTATTCGAAAGATTGTATGCAGAACAGTATCCAAATCGCGTGCATCCCGATCGAGGAACTTTTGACCGATTAGACCAGAGAATTCGGAATAGTGACTGTTTGATGCCGAAACTCGTGAACGTTTTTCGTAATCGTGAGATAAGGCTCGAAACGGAAGAGAATATTTTAGATATGGTTGAGGAGGATCCTACGACTAGCACACGTATAATAGGCCGCGAATTAAATGTTGGTCATGTAACTGTTCATAGGGTATTGAAAAGAGATTTGTTACACCCGTTTCATCGTACAAAAGTACAAGAGTTACATCATGTGAGAGATCACCGTGCTAGGGAAAATTTCTGTCGTTGGCTTCTACGTAATAATGAAGCCGACGAAAATTTTCTGACAAATATTATATTAACTGACGAATCACTATTTACCCGCATGGGTATGTTTAACTGTCATAATGAGCATTATTATGACGTTATTAACCCATGCGTAACCCGCGTGCGTAGCTTTCAACATAGATGGAAGCTGAACTACTGGGCAGGCATCTTGGGTGATAGAGTTATCGGTCCTACTCTTCTACCAGATATTTTAACGGTAAAAATTTTAAAAATCTTTTGTTCTATTTGCAATGTGTATCGATAAGTACTAAAGATGTTTCTTTTATAGGGAAGAAGTTACGCGAATTTTATAATGCAACAGCTACCAGATCTTCTGGAAGAGATTCCTCTCCTGCAAAGAAGAGTTATGTTTTTCCAGCAAGACGAGGCACCACCGCATGCGTACCGAGCTGTTACCAAATTCTTAAACGAACGGTTTCCCGGTCGTTGGATAGCTCAATATGGACCAATCAGATGGCCTGCACGGTATAAGAAGGTGTTAATTTAAAAAGATAAGAGAAAAAGAAGGCTGTGGAAGAAAATGGTTCAATATTTTTCATATTGATTGTTAACAGTTCACCCGATCTAACCCGTTGGATTTTTTTCTTTGGAGTCATTTGAAGAAAATTGTATACGCAACAGAGCCCGCTTCACCCGAAGAAGTCATCGCAAGAATGCAAGTAGCTGTCCAAACTATCGATGGACCGATGCTTCGACGCATATGAGAAAATTTAATTCTTCGTGCGGAAGCATGCATCGAGGCTCACGAAGCTCATTTTGAGAACCTCATTTAACAAGTCCTTTTTAGGACTTAAAAAACAGTCCTTGGTAATTATACAGTAATAGGGACCATCCTCCGATGACCTTGACCTTGACATATGTTGTCAAGGTCACCCTCCTGAGTGACTTTCGGAAGGTTTTAGCCGTCGCTCGTTATTCGTTAAAAAGTTATTAA
>NW_020214157.1:0-2567 GCF_003070985.1 Temnothorax curvispinosus
GGGGGGGGGCCAGCTTGACACAGGTTCTAGCCCCACCACATACTGAAAAAGCAATAAAAAATGCTCCTATTGAAAAATCAATTGTACTTGAACTTGTTGATATTTTGTTGCTTTAAGGTAGCGTAAACAAATTTTCGAAATATTAGGTTCTGTAAACAATACAACTAATAAATACTGCATTTCCGCGACCGTTATCTACGACTTTGATGTCTAAAAACTGAGTAAAGAAAGTTGCTCGGGTCTTTTTGGTATTAAAATATTCTATAAACCGTGCCCTATCAAAATATGCAACATATGATTTTGTTGCTCGCCCCTAACTGCAAATAAACAAATTATTTATCTCTGCGTCGACCATTATCTACGACTTCGATGTCTAAAAACTAAGTAAAAGAATTTGTTGCTCTGGACTTTTTGGTATTAAAATATTCTATGGACCGTGCTCTATCAAAATATGCGACATACGATTTTGTTGCTCGCCCCTAACGGTCGACGCGGAGATAAATAATTTGTTTATTTGCTGTTAAATTGCAATTAAAAATATGGAACAAAAAAATCATAAAAAAATAAAAATATTCATGAAACTTTCCTCTTGTATAGTCGTTTCAAGACATATCTAATGTTAATAATAACAACAAATTATTCACCCCGTAAATCTCTGTCAAAGGTACAATTTTGTCTTGATTCAAAGTTGACAGGCGGTTGCACTTACGGCGAAATATGAAGAGATCAAATATTTAGAAAATAAAATTACCTACAAAATGAAATTTTTTAAATTATCCTCCGATTAATACTTTCCAAGATATAACTGATCAAAGTTACGGTATAAAACCAAAAAAAATTCTTTTGTCACATAGTTGTCATAATTCGAATTAAATGTTAAATAAAAGATAAAGATAAAAATATGTTTGACCCTAGAAATAACTTTCCTATTATATCTAGTTAAACCTTGAATTTTGGGGAATTTTTCATTCAATGCTGAAGTATCAATATTGAATTTTACAACTAACCGAAGCAACTTGCAAATTCGCTGAGTCACTTTCCGATCGCGCGACTTCGGGCGCCACTCATGTCTAAGCTATCGATTTTAGAGAAATGCCTTCGCGTACTTTTTTATAGGAAATTTAATTCTCTACAAAATTGTCTATGTGCAATTTTGCTGTATCTCGAACGGCAGCGTTTCGAGTAAAAGGTCGGAAGAAACCAATTTTTTATGGTTTTTATTTTTTTTTTTTTGCAAAAACGAACGGGGTTAATAAACTACAAAATTTATGTTTTTATTAATGCCATTTACTGTCGAATGGCATATAAATGATATAAATTAAAAGGGGATGCTGGAGTGACGGCCAAACTTCCTCGATGTCGATAATATCAACATTTCTACTTTTGTTTTCCCTATATGTCTTTGTCTAACGAAATGACATCTGTCCTTGTTCGATTGCTGCGCCATCTCTCACTACACGCAATACTCCTCATTATATCAACCTGCATGTGCTTTTGTATATATAAAAGTTGGACACATATAACTTTTGCTTCCTCATAGAGGAAGCTTTGTTTTCGTAAAAAAAATTTTTTTTTAGTTGCTTTTGCCAATGTGTTTAGAATGTTCTAAAACGTCGAAAAATCGCTATTTTAAAAAATGTCGGTATGTGTGTATGTATGTGTGTATGTATGTATGTGCCAAATTTACCGAAATTTCTATAACTCCAGAACTGATCAACCAAATCTTAACCAATTATATATAAAATAGGGGTAGAAAAGACTGAAAAATATAATAAAATTATTAAAAATTGTTAATAATAAAAGGGTTACCGATTTTTTTTTTAATATATAATTCTTTAAGGCCGGTATTCATAGTCGGGTCTTATATTCAAGATCGTCTTAAGTATAGTCTTAAGGCGTCATCAGCCAATCAGAGAGCCGTATTAGCATCTTAAGACATATCACTTCCTCTATGAAGAAGCCATGTGCAAATTTCTAATTTGCACCATTTTTTGATTTTTTTTTAGACTTTTATCTTAGTTCTAATTGCACGATATTGTTCTTAAATGTTTTCCCTAAGGGTGCTGTAATCTCATTTTGTATACATAAACTGCAGTATTTTTATATTAAGCAAATATTGTCGTCAGTGACAGCTCTGTGCCGAAATTTTTAATTTTTTTCGTTTTTGATGTAAAATCGACTGCAACACCCTCCATTTTTGTGCGTACTTTAATTCTGTAAAAAAGTTTTTTTCAATTCCGTAAAGCTAATTCAAAGTTTTGTGTGTTCAAAAAAATGTCGGTAATTACTGCCACTACAGCATCTGTCACTTGACTGGCCTACGACGCGGAGATGCAGTATTTATTAGTGGTAACAGAACCTTATATTTCGAAAATTTGTTTAAGCTATCTTAAAGCAACAAAATAGCAACAAATTCAAGTATAATTGATTTCCCAATAAGGGCATTCTTTATTGCTTTTTCAGTATGTGGTGAGGCTAGAACCTGTCAAGCTGCCCCCCCATTGCAAAAAAAATATATAATGCTCAAATAAAAAAAAACGTTTATACCAGAATTTGTTGCTTTAAGA